>NC_056725.1:875855496-876060816 GCF_019279795.1 Protopterus annectens
AAATGGCTATAGATTGGAGGGAAGTTTATTTTTATTTATTTTATTTTACATTTGTTTACCGGGAAAGTCCAACTGGACACAAGTACATTTTCAGCAGAGGCCTGGGGAGAAAAGCTCCAAAAATAACACAAAACAATATAATACAATACATGAGAGAGAGAGAGACAGCAAATTATGGATGTAGTACTCATACAATATGGCAGAGATTACATCTTGTAACAGTGAGAATCATTGAGGTACAGAATAAACTTAAAAACATTTTTTTCTTTACAGTTATAATTACAGCAAGGCAAATATCAATGAGTAAAGTTTTTAGGAGAAAGCTGTTTGTACATAGCTGAAGCTCCGAAACAATCTTTTGGTATGGATTAACCTGGGGATTGACACAAGTTATATGTTTACACCAGTATGTAGCATTATAGTTCATGGTTTTCTTATTGATTTACTTTTTCCCGAGCAGTTGTTTGTTGATTTATTAATGGTTGGAAATCACATGGATGAATCCATCTCTATTATGATTTTTTTTCAGATATTTTGACTTCCAGACAATTTCATTCAGTGAGTGGATGTCATGTGATTACTGAGGTTGCCTATTTTACAAGTAGGGGCTTTTGTGTGTGTGTGTGTGTGTGTGTGTGTGTGTGTGTGTGTGTGTGTAAGAGAGAGAGATTTAATATGTATACTGAATATAATTTTGCAAATGGAATTCTTAGTTAAACATGCCCCTCTTCTTGGGTAACTAGATTTGAGTAACCAATATTAGCTCTTAGCCATCCAGCTGGGAAAGGTTAGTATGTGGATTTTCCATCTGGTTTAATGAAGGCTATGCTACTTATCCAAGGACTACATTTATGGCTATCCATCCAGCCATCGTGTTGCTGATCTACTTTGTCTGATAATGAGAAGAGCTTTTTTCAGAAGTTGAAGTTTTTTTTGTCAAGAACCTGTCCATAAAAAGTGGCTTGTTTATGTTGCAGTGAAGGCTGTGGTCTTTGTAGTGAGTGGTTTAAGTATAACCAGTATTTCTGAGGTAGAGGAAGTCTCTTAAGGCAGGATCTTTCTTAGCCTGGAAAGCAAGCCAATAATGAAATTTATAGGGGCCAGTGTGAGACAGAGGAAAGCAAGAAGCTTTTTAGTCTGTTTGCATAACTAAGCGAACTTAGTCCTTTGACCTTTTTTGTCAGAAATGGTTGTAGTCTTTCTTTTGGCAGGGTGTTTTGCTGAGGCACATGCCAAAAGGGGCATTGCATTCAATAATGGCTCTTGTAAAGGAAGAATACAGGGGTGTTATAACCTCCTTGTCCCTGGATGAGATACCCTTGCTAATGAAGTGGGCCATGTAAAATGATTTCCTTACAACGGAGACAACGTGGTGGTCAAAAGTTAGGTTTCTTTCAACCTGGGTGCCCAAGTACCATACGACTTATTGCATGCTTACAACATTGTTATTAATGTGATAATTTGTGGGGACATCACTCTCCTCAAAGGGGATTATGATGCATTTTTTGGCAATTAGCTTGAGGCCATATTTCTGGCACCAGTTATTTGTTTGGGTGAGACCCTCTTGTAGCTTATTCAGAATTGTTTTATTAAGTCAGTAATGTGAGTTCTTAACTGCGGTGGTGGTGCTGCGGTAGCGTTGTCGCCTCACAGTAAGACGTCCTGTTTGATTCTCAGCTAGAGTGTCTTCTGTGGGGAGACATGCGTGAATGGGTGTACCTTCGTTGAAGGTTGTGCATCAGAGCTGGCAACCCGGCACGTAAACATCTACTGTCAATCATTAGCGGACCGGAGTTCTGCTGTGGCGACCCCTTACCGGGAAAAGCCAAAAGACACAACATTGCAAATTTGTTGGATTATTTTTGTGGATTATAGTATTGTAGGACTGCTGATGTTGATATTTTATGTAGTTGGACTGCGGGAATGGTTTTCCCAGTGAGAAATGCTAGTGCTGTAGTGAATATCTGTTTATTTGTAAAAAAAAAAAAAAAAAAAAAAAATATAAATATATATATATATATATATATATATATATATATATATATATACACATATATATTAACTAAGATGTTAGAGCTAACTGTTAGATTAGAGAATTAGAATTAGAACGAGAATTAGAATTTTAAGGCAAATATTAGGCATTTCTTACATTTATTCATTGTTCAAATGCACCTACAGTACAGCCAGGAGGTCGATTGTGGTCTTCCGGAGCGATGAAAGAGTTAACTATATGATATATTTTATATGCGGCCCCAAGACAATTTCTGTTCACTCAACGCGGCCCCAGCAAGCCAAAAGGTTGGACACCCCATAAAAGATCGGAAAACCCAGAAGCACGAAATTCAAAATCGTGACTTCTATACTACACACACACACACACACACACACACACACACACACACACACACACACACACACACACACACACACACACACACACACACACACACACACACACACACACACACACACACACACACACACACACACACACACCACACACACATATATACACATACACACACCTTCCTCCCAACACACAAACACATAACCCTATCCTACATACATGTTGGGGGGCATGCCTCCCTGTGCCCCCCCCACACCCCCTACTTAAATATACTAACTCCAAGGTCGCACTACATACACAAACACAAGAAACACCACCACACAAGCTACATTCGCCTCACACACACACATCACAGTAACAAAACACGCTAACACACACTACAGCCCCTACCTAAAATCCTTAAAACATAAACACTTACCTGAATCCATGAACACAGTGCAACACCAGAACCACTAATTCAACATCTCCGAAATGTGAAATTTTGAATTTTGCGTTTCTGGGTTTTCGATTTTTTAGGATTTCCACTTTATGGGTTCTAAATTCTAAAATTCGATATTTCAGAATTTTGAGCATGTAAAGGGAATCTCTCTCTCTCTCTCTCTCTCTCTATATATATATATATATATATATATGCTGATATAATCTTTCTCTTTTCAGGATACTGTATATTGTTGCATTTCTCAGACTCTTATTTCACAAATTGCCTGGAATGGGGCTAACCTTGTAGTTTAAGTATCCTGTTGAAGATTTCATCTGAACCTGAGTTCTAGAAGTCTGAACAGCCTCCAGATTTTCTCTAATTTCAATTTCATAAATTAATAAATATTTCACATTTGAGGACTCACAATCCCATATTATCCATCTGTCATGGCTTTTAGATCAGAGTAGTTGAGTATATCTGGAATTATAGCCTTTATTCATTTTTATAAACTCTTTTTTAAGTTCTGTCTAGTCTCTATTCTTAAATTCAGGGTTAATAATAACATAAAAGCAGACATCAGAAAGTGAGACAAACCCTTGTGTATGTATGTATGTATTTATGTATTGGCATTTGTTTACTGGTAAAGTTCACTGGGTTAAGCACAGCCCATTTTCAGCAGAGGCCCGGGGAGAAAAGCTCCATAAGCTCCACTGGCTGGTAAAAGTAGGCTGGTCTAGGACTTGGAGTAAGCACCTCATTGGCTCTTTTGAGCATTTATTTAAGTTGTTTCAGGTTTGAACCTTCTGGTACTTAAGTTCTACCCTTGACAGGGTTTCTTCTTACTCACACTGAGCTGAATGGAGGCTGGGCATTGACCACAAATCTGATCTGATTATATATATGTGTATATATATATATATATATATATATATATATATATATATATATATATATATGGGTCTACTTCTAATGACCGAAACGCCGATTCGCCGACAGTGAAATCACCGACGCCAGAAAACCGACAACGCACAAACCCGACAACGCGAAACACCGAACACAATAACACCGACACACTACACGTAAACAACACAGTACACTACAACACATATCCACTAGCCCTAACCCAAACCCTAACCCTAAGGTCCGACACTACCGCACACTCTCCCTACCTGCACCCTAACCCTAACTCACTTACACACCCGAACCCCAAGCTCCGACACTGCACACTCTCCTACCTGCACCCTAACCCTAACTCACTTACACACCCCGAACCCCAAGCTCCGACACTACCGCACACTCTCCCTACCTGCACCCTAACCCTAACTCACTTACACACCCCGAACCCCAAGCACCGACACTACTGCACACTCACCTATCACACACCCTAACCCTACATCCCTGAGTATTGCACACTTACCTGTCCGCTCCCTACTCCTAAATCCCTCACTATCGCATACTTACCAGGTCGCGCTTACACATTCCCCTTGTCGGTCTTCCGTCTGTCGGGATTCGAGCGTGTCGGTCAACTGCGTTGTCGGTCGTTTCGTGTCGGTTATTTCACTGTCGGCGAATCGGCGTTTCGGTCATTAGAAGGAGACCCATATATATATATATAAATAAGTGTCCTGTTTTCTTGCTTATTTTTACTAGTTATTGATTGTTATTACCATTTATTGGACTTGTTATTGTCTGCTGCATACTTTTTACTGTATTTTATTGATATAAACTAATCTGCACTGTGGTACTGCAATTGTCTGCCTTACTGGGCCTGTGAAATCACTTTTGTTACTGTATCACTGTTTGTAAAGCTTTTTTAGCTAGTTTCACTGTGTAAAAGGTATTAACTGGAAATTTTCTCCATTTGTTAAGTATCTGTTTGCTTGTTCTGATTTTCCTGCCAAGGAGTATATCATATAACTGATTTGTTTACAGTTAAAAGCATTCTCTAGAGTCTCCTTGGTCTTTTTTCTGTTTAAAACTTTAATTTAGTATCTCACTGCTATTCATCTGCTGTGATAAACATTTCCGTAGTGTTTTCTGCCTAAAATAATGTAGCTAGTAGTTGTAGCATAGTCCAGTTTCAGGTTTGCTATTTCTGGGAATGGTTGTTTGTTTCCAGTGGCTGTTTGTTCTGAGGACATTTTCCAGGCCATCTTGGATTAGCAGAAGCCATTCTTCACTTTAGTGAGAGTATTGTGTTAATTGTCCACTGGCTGGTAAAGGTAGGCTGGTCCTGGGCTTGGTGTAAGCACCTCATTGGTTCTTTTGAGCATTTTTTAAAGTTGTTTCAGGTTTGAACCTTCTGGTAGTTAAGTCCTACCCTTGAGAAGGTTTCTGCTTACTCACACTGAGCTGAATGGAGGAGGGGCACTTACCACAACTCTGATCTGAGATATATAAAAATCAGTATCCTGTTTTTTTGTTTATTTTTACTAGTTATTGTTTATTCATTCTTACCATTATTGCACTTGTTATTGTCTGCTGCCTACTTTTTACTGTATTTTATTGGTATAAACTAATCTGCACTGTGGTACTCCAATTGTCTGCCTCACTAGGCCTGTTAAATAATGTTTGTTATTGTCCCCGTTTATAAAGCTTTTTAGCTAGTTTCACTGTGTGAAAGGTATTAACTGGAAAATGTCCCCAATTGTTAAGCATCTGTTTGCTTGTTCTGATTTTTCCTGCCAAGCAGTATATCATATAGTTGATTTGTTTGCAGTTAAAAGCATTCTCTAGAGTCTTCTTGCTCCTTTTTCTGTTTAAAACCTTCATTGAGTGTCTTACTGCAGTTTTTCTGCTGTGATAAACATTTCTATAGTATTGTCTGCCTAAAACAGTGTAGCTAGTAGCTGTAGCATACTCCCCCCCCCCCCCGTTGCTGTCTTGTTCTTAAACTTGGTAGTTTTGCAGCTGCCTGCCCCTACTTTAAATTTGATCTGGGACACTCCTCCTAGTCCCGTCTCATTACTACCTAATACAGAGAGAACATTTGGGAAAGCCAACCCTCTTAGCTTCTTAACCTTGAATTAGCTTCTGTTCCTTCTTTCTCCATTACTAAAACAAACAAAAAAATATATATATTCAGCTGCTTTTACAGCATTTGTGTTTCCTCCTCCTACTTTTTTACTTCATCTACTACTTTTTCTCTAAAGTGTTCAATTGCATCTTTTCTGCTGCATTTATTACTGCTTGTTTTTAGCCTGTTTAAATTGTAAGTATTATTTTAAGCCTCTTTGTTTTGGTTTAACCACTTGGGCTTTAGGCCTACCACTTAGCTCTCCCTGTCTCTCTCCCTCAGATTCTGACAAATATGGATGGACAATTTCCTATGGTTTCTCCTGCCAGCCTGGTTGATATGAGCATCCTGAGACAGTGTATCAACTGCCTCATGTACACAAACAACCATCTACTACTTCCACTTAGTAACACAATTTGTGAGAGATGCAATTACATTAAGAACCTAGAGTCTATGCTCTCTTCCTCACAAACCAGTATATCTGGCACTGAGAAGGTTGTCAACACAATCACTATACCTCAAACACCACCCAAAACTACACAACACACACCCATATTTGCGGATGTTCTCAACAAAAACAAACCGAAATAAAGGAGACCTCAGAGGCAAAAATGCATGAGCACTCCACAACCCTCCACACCGCATACCATGCATAGTCCACACACCTGTGTCTCGCAACCACTAAGGCCTAACCATAAACCCAACATATTAGTCATAGGAGACTCCATTGTGAGACACACAGATGTGCCTCTCACCAGCCTGGATAATTAGAATGTCACGGTTAGTTGTTTGTCAGGCACCAGAATCTGTCATATCACACATGCACTCAAGTCTCTCAACAATACGTACTGTTATGACTCTGTCATAGTCCATGTTGGCATGAACGACTTGACACATACCTCAGTAGACTATATGAAGAGAGACATGACTGAGCTCACTTAATATGTGTCCCATGCAGGTATGCCCCTAGCCTTAAGCAACATTTTACTGTCACCCAGAATGATGCCTCAATACAAACAGAAAAAATGATTGATTTTAACAATTGGCTTAATTTCTAGTGCCATTCCAGGGGGATGCAGTACATGACAGCCTGGGAAGATATGATCAACAGATCATGACGCTTTGCTAGAGATAGCCTACATCTGTCTCACTTGGACTTCAGACTTCTGGCAAAGGCTCTTGACTCCCCCAGTGCCTTTTTTAGGAAAAGTAATGAGGTCAATACTACCAAGCTAAACATTTGAACAAAATGCAAATTAAAGGTCATGTTGCTAAACACTAGGAGTCTAAACATGAAACTGCACATATTGCAAGCATTCTTAACCCTGGAAAATGTTGACATTTTTGCAGTCACAGAAACCTGGTTCAAAGCTGTGGAGAGCACCCCAGCCTTAGCTGGTTACTCATCCTATCATACATTCAGACCCCAAAATGTGGGCAGCAAAGCCAAAGGAGGTGGAGTTTCAATATATATCAAAGACATACACACCTCCAGGCTGGTGAAACAGTATGATACACAGGAGACACTCCAGGTGCAGTTAACTGTTGACAAGACCCCTATTTAAATCATAGCTAGCTGCAGGCCCCCAAATTTGACTCAAAATGCCCACTCCACCTATCTGAACATCTTCGAATCTATCAGGATTCAATACCTTACCCTGCTCCTGGACGACTTTAACTACCCAACCATAGAATGGAAAAAGTTCTCCTGCCAGAACACAAATGCCCAGAGATTCCTCGATTTTTATCAGTGCAAATGCCTTGGAACAGCTAGTCAATCCCCACAAGAGATGATAATATCTTGGACTCGGTATTAACCAACATGAGTAACCACTGCAGTATAATCCTCTCTGGTAAGATCCGATCATAAAGCAGTCAATTTCAAAGTCACCAACTGCCCTGACCCCCCTCTAGTTAGGGTCAAACAAAAAAACTTCTCTAAAGCTGATTACAGCCTCCTAAGAGATGGTATAAACAGCTTAACACTCTCCTCCACTGTAGGAACTGGCACCAATGACCAAATCTACACCAAAGTACTATATAAGCATTTATATAGATGGATTGAATCAAGAATACCCAGCAGGACAAAATCATCCTCCGCAAGGAAGAGTAAACCTGCCTGGTGGACATCTGCAATAAATAAACTATATAACAAAAGGAACAAAATTGCTGTCCAGGACCAAGAAGGAGCAAGTGTCCAATTGGAAGCAATCTCTCCTTAGCCCGAACAAGCAAATAAGAGCACTAGTGAAATTCTCTAAAGCCAACTTTGATTCCAAATTGGCCATATCTACTAGAGACAATCATAAGGCCTTCTTCACATATGTCTGCAATCTTAAAGGAAGCACACAAATCTGTTCAGAACTGGTGGTCAAGGACACTACATACACAAATGCTACATACACAAAAACTTCACCCATCTGTCCCCCATATCAGTAAATCAGGACATTCCCAGTACCTGCCCCCCTCCCCTTATCTCTAGGGAACAGGTCATCACTGTCCTCTCAAAAGCTAAAAATACAGCTTCCATGGGACCTGATAACATCCCAGGCTCCATCCTATATGAACTCAGGCATGAACACGCAACACCATTCGGCACCCTATTGAACCAAAGCCTGAGTACCGGCTTTGCACCAGATGAGTGGAGGACAACCACTGTCATCCCTTTACACAAAGGTGGAGGTCCACTGATTTGGGAAATTATAGACCCACCAGCCTAACTATTCTGATCTGCAGGCCATGGAACAGATTATCATGGACCTCATTAACAGGGACATTGTCAACCTCCAAATATTTGACCCCACACAGTTTGGCTTTGTCAAGGGGAGGTCATGTCTGTTAAACCTGGTCAGCTTCTTTGAGACAGTCACCAAAGCCATGGACAAGGGGATGATGGTGCACACCACCTACCTTGACCTGGCCAAAGCCTTCAACACTATTCCCCACTTGGGCATAATAGATAAACTCTCTCAACTAGGCATCAATCTATATGTTACCAGATGGGTAACAAACTGGCTTACTGATATAACCCACTTAATCCAAATAGGGGAAGCCACCTCAAGCAGTAGACCTGTAACAAGTGGTATAACCCAGGGTCAGTCTTGGGGCTTCAGTTATTCAGGATATACTTATCTGAGGTGCAGGCCAAAACCAGTGGGTTATGGGTGACCAAGTTTGCAGATGACTGCAAGCTGGGTGCGCTCATCAATTCCCCAAGTGATGTGGACATCCTCCAAGAGGGTCTCACTCAAACAAATGACTGGTGCCAGAAACATGGTCTCAAGTTGAATGCCAAAAAATGCATCATCATCCCCTTTGGGGAGAGTGACAGCCCCACATATTATCACATTAATAACAATGTCCTAAGCACGCAATCAGTTGTGAGTGATTTGGGCAACTTGACTTTTGACCACCATGTTGTTTCCATTATACGGAAAGCTTTCTACATGGCCCACCTCATAAGTAAGGATATCTCATCTAGGGACAAGAAGGTCATACCATTCCTGTATTCTTCCCTTATAAGGCCAATTATTGAGTACAATTATTGAGTACAATGCCCCCTTTGGCATATACCTCACAAAGCACATGCAGCAGCTGGAGTGACCACAGTGGTTCCTCACCAGGAGAATCCTGGGCTTCAAACATGTACCCTACACAGATAGGCTAAAAGCCCTGTCCCTCTACTTAGTTTCATACAGATTCCTCAGAGGTGACCTCTGTCTGGCATACAAAGCAATCTCAGACCCCGCCTTGATGGGACTGCTGCATATCCGCAAGTCAAGCTCCACTCGAATAACCCACATACGTGACCTCAACCTGGTTTATGACATCAAAAGCACTTGTTGAAGGGACAGATTTGTGTCCCAGAGACTCCCCCTTCTGTGGAACAGACTCCCTCTCCACGTCAAGCAGAGTACCTCATTATCCCCTTTTAAGTGCAACCTGGATAACTGGATGGGAAACAGAAAATACACCCCTGGGATTCCACCTGTGTCCCTGCTGGACATAGGCTTTGGTTGCTGACTTGCCTTTACATGGGCTAAACATGGACTAATCTCTTGGCTAGGCTTATAAGGGCCTCAGGTCCAATAGCCTAATAACTTTCTATGATCCTTTGAAGAAACACAAATAGAATATATAGTCCATTTGAGTATGTACAGCACAGAGGAAGCAAAAAATTCTTAAGCAGAAGTACATTTAGAATACATACACACACTAGATACACACTTAATAAATGAATTACAGTGTAATACAATTATTATTGACATAGGTGTATGGATGAATATAGAATGCTTATATCACACACTTGATACACACATAAACTAATTATAACGTAGTACAATTATCGTTGGCATAGTAGCATGGGTGAATATAAAATGCTTATATACACACACTTGAAACACACAAAATAAACTAATTAGAATGTAGTTCAACTGTAGTTGACATAGTAATATGGATGGATATAAATGCTCTGTACGCAGATTATGACTGAGATTTAGAGCTAGCAGAGACATTAAGAGGCTATAATAGTGATATTGCAGACGTTGTTGTACATAAGAGAAAAATAAATGGAAGAATATGAGAAGGTATGTAAGAAGTTGGAAGTGATAACAGTAGAGGTAAGAAGGGTGGGAGTAATAGATATGAAGGTCAGGTGAAAAGGTTGTTAATAGTAATGGGTAAAGACACAGAGTATGAAGAAATGTTAGTGTATTTAAGATAGATATAGGGACAAATGTGTGTACAAGGAGAAAAGGGGGAAATGGTAGGAAGGCACTAAGGTCTAGATAATGGCCGGAGGAGACTTTGTGCAGTTAGTCTTTGTAATATTCAGGGCTAACATTTCTTTATTAGTTCTTTTATCCTTTTGAGTTTTCTTCTGAATCAGTCTTTCAAGATAGCGCAGCTTGTTTTGATGCTTTTATTTCTTTTGGATTCTCTTATTGTATCTATTGACTTTGAAATTCTGAATAAGGTCTTGTGGTATTTTCATATATTTTAACCTTCTTTGAAATTCTCTACTTGTGTGACCTAACAGGACGTTGTTCATCACTTCTTCCAACCTTCCCTTTTCATCACATATTGATTCCTTTCATACATTTTTTTACTTTGGGCCGGATTTACGAAGGCTTGCACGGAGTGTAAGAACAGTGAAAGACAGCAGACAGGCAATATGTCTGCTGAGCGATTCAGCAATAGCCGGCAGGGGCGTGCATGAGAGCTTCTAAAGCTACTCTTGCACAGACAGGGTTATGGTATGCAAATTACCTCATTTGCTGCTGAAAGCTATGCAAATGAGGTAAATTTGCAATCCAGGAACCACTAACCTGTTCATGTAAGAGTAGTGTTATCTGCAGAAATGTACTTCGTTGGCAACGGAGTACCATTCTGCAAATAGCTAAACGGAGCTATGACAGCTCCAAATAAAGGATGCATCAAGTTGAGTAAGCATGCCAATGGCCAAATATAAGGCCATTGGCATTTGCAAATGTTGTAAATCTGTAAAATCCAATGTTACTTTTATCCCCGATCGCCGATGTTTAAGCGTAGCGCAGCTTCGTGCAAACATGCTGCGCTTTAAATAAAATGAAAAAAAGGGAAAAATAGCCACAAATGTGCATTTACACTAAAAAGCTTGTTCTGCCATGCAGGTGAATGGCAGGCTTCAAATAACATGGCCACTGAGTAGTGGCTGCTAAGGGGGGGAAGCTCAGTGCGAGAGATGTAACCAAGCATTAGTAGGCAGTCCTATGCAAATGAGGATAAGGATAGTGAATCCCAATTTTCGCTGGCATGTGAGCCAAGTCCCTAGAGTGTAAGTGTAAGAGTAGGGTAGTAGTCGAGTAGAAGATAGGTGACATCATGAGGGGGGTATGTCTGAAAGACTGTAAGGTGATTGGAGCACAGTAGCTTGTGTTTTCTCTGAGTTGCTCAGTATTGCAAGAGGCGTGTTCACAGTGGTACTAGCTGAAAACAAGAAACCAAAGGTGTACGCCGTGGATATATCTGAAATTTCTTGAAAACGTGCTTACACCATGTGCACTTGTGTGCACGTGTGTGTGCTTGTTTGCGTGCCACTGCCCCTTGTGGAAACAAAAAGGGAAAAAGGAAGGAAAAGAAGTAGTAGGAAGTAAACCAAGGAGAACTAGCAGAGTTGCCAGGTGAAATATATCAGAATCAGCCAGTTACACAGGCAGTCGACTAGCCCAGCCCAGCCCAGCACTTTAAACTCTGCAAACAGCAGTCTAACCTGTTGTTACACAAGAACTCTGCAACACTGCAGTATACAAAGAGTGAAAACTTAAAAATCTTAAGGCTGACAAAATGTTAGGGGCTGCTATTGCTATCATAAACCAACATGTGCAAGGTGCTGAGGGTGGTGATGTTGTGAATGCTGCTGAGCAACCCACAGTGAGGAGATGGAGAAGAGTGTACAGACCCAGGGTAACCTACCAGGGGCTACATGATCTGGAGATAGTGTAGTGCTATAGAGTGGACAGAGACCTCCTGCAGCAAATTGTTGAGCTGTGCCGGCCATGCCTCACACACAGAACCAACAGAGGGGAACCCATTCCAGTGGATACCAAGGTATTTGTTGGCCTACGAATACTAGCTACAGGTGCCTTCCAGAGACCAACTGGTGATATGATGGGAGTTTCACAGGCATCACCATCCAGTGTACTGCACCAGTTGCTGGATGCCATGTCAGCACATGTCGGTGAGCATGTATATTTCCCCAATTCCAGTGAGGCATTGGCCAGCAATATGCGTCTTTTCCACCAAAGAGCAGAATACCCTGAGGTGGTGGGTGCAATAGACTGCATGCACATGCACATCAAAGCACCACCCGGTGAGTGGGTTAGTGTCTACATCAACCGCAAGGGCTTCCCCTCCATCAACTGCCAGGTCGTGTGCGATGGCCAGGGCATAATAATGAGTGTGTGTGCTGGCTGCCCTGGAAGCTATCACGATTCCCACATCTGACATCTGACACAGCTGTACCAGAGATTTTCCAATGGGGACATCCCTCACGGTCACCTAGTGGGGGATGCCGGATACGCACTGGAGCCGTGGCTGATGACACCCATCAGAAATGCACACACACCCGAAAAAGAACTCCATAATGAGGCACATGCACAAACAAGAATCATTATTGAGCGTGTGTTTGGGATGCTCAAGTCACGGTTCCGGTGCCTGGACACATCTGGTGGAGCCTTGCTGTACTCACCAACTACATGTACCCAAATTGTCATGGTATGTGCCATGCTACACAATATGATCCTGTGAAAACAGCTGCAGCAGGAACAGCATGGGGGAGGGCCAAACAGCCCCCCACCATTGCCAAGGCCTGCACAGGTACAGCGTGACTCTGAGGAGGAACAACCTGAGCCTGCCCCAGTAGGTAGAAGGAGGCGTGCCCAGTATGCCCTGGCCTTGGCAAAGAGGCAACGCATAGCACATGCACTGACTCAGTAGGAACCCTGGAAATGACACCTCTCTCTGACTCGCACATACAATAAAAGGGATGCCTAACTAGGCACTACCTGTTTTCAAACATGTATAGGGAGTGTATTATGTGCATCCAACATAGGCAGCCCTGCAGCACCACCTGAGGCATGATTGCCCTATTTTAAGCAATATAAAGCACTGTTAAGCACATTTTGCCATTATTTAGCATATTTAAGCACAATTGCGCAGAGCTGCTTGCTGCGCAAACTAGCGCAACATTGGGCAACATTGGGCAAAGTCAGGCAAAGTCGAGCAAAGTCGGGAAAACATGCTCACACCTGCTTTACTGTTCCTTAACCAGTCAGGTCTGCCCAGCAGGAAAATAAAAAGCAGTGACAGGGCTTGAACTCAAGATACTGTGCACTATAGTCACAGTACTGAACCACTAAGCAATGGCAGCATTTCACTGGCACAGACACAGCAGGGCAATTGTAGACTAATGCAAGCACAAACAAATGCTGTATCATGCCCTCTGAACTTCCCCCCAGGCCTATGCAGACAGATAACAGCAGGCCAGGCAGTGTGATGTGGGTTGGGTAGGCTATGAAGTCACAAACTAATATACATCAAATTGGAAGCTAAGTGCTGTAGTACAGTAGTATGCCTCAAGCCAGTATGATAGGCAACAGTACAGACTGAAATGGAGTACCTGACATAGCAGTGCAGGCCTAGAAAATGTGTATAAGTGTCAGGTGAACCCCTCATCCTATGTACACCCACAATAACAATCAGGTGTGCCCCCTGGGTAGAAATGTACAAATAATAGCTGTCCCCCCTGTATGTATAAATGTTGATAAGTCTATGCAAATTGACTCATAGAAGCCCTGTAGGCACAGCTTGCTTCCTGTCGATGTACAACACAAAGGTGAGCCCTGAAGTAAAAAAACAACTTGATTTTTCGCACACACATATAGTATATATGTCCATACTGGGCATGCTCACACACTTCAACAAATTTAGCAAATCTCAGTCAGCAACTTACTGAAAGGTCATACTGGGCATGCTCACACACTTAGGCCATGTCTGAGTACAGCAGTGGGCCACACATATCTGGCAGTTGCAGTTCTTACCCCAGAAACTTGTCACTATTCACCAATCCTGCTTTGTGCACACAGTTATATGAAAACAGACCCATATAATATATTGGACTTCTGTCATAATCAAACTATGTACTACAAGTACTGAACTTGTTCAGAGAAAGTGAAAATTCAAAGAAGACTAATAAATCTCCGATCAGTATCATCAATAAACAATGAGCACTCCTAACATCATCCAATCCATGTTCTGGCAAAAATATTGTCAAAGAGTCCATAGAGAACCATGAAACTTTCTTCGCAATGTCATATATATCAATGTAAACACATATATGTTCTGAGTCAGTGCAAACTGTAAATGAATGCATGTACATGACTGACACCGCCAACATCTTGTCAGACAGGTTCATACATATTGACCCCCTTCTCACTGACAAAAGGGCCCATTATCATACCTGGAGACTGTGAAAACCCAGAAATCACATATACAATGGTTAAACAGCACTTTCCAAACCTAAAAACACAGCATCTATGGGATGACATGGCTTCCCTAGCTGTGTCATATGTGAACTCCAAAACAAACAGACCCTGTATCTGAACAGTCTGTTGAGACTCACTCTCTGTACAGGATATGAAACTGTTGAATGCATTACAGCAACATTTGGCACACTCCACAAGTGTTGGTGCACAACAGACCATATGAACTATTGTCTTATAAGCCTATTAAGCCTGATCTGTAAGGCCATGGAGTCCATCATGATGGAACTCATAAACAGAGCTATTGTGAGCCTACAAACACCCAACCCCACCAATTTCAGTTTGGTCAGGGGCAGATTATGGTTCCCATACCTACTAGACTGTTTTCAAGGCAGTCACCCAGGACATACATCAATGAAATGAGCTACACACTTCCCACATAGACCTTGGAAAGGCATCTTCCAACATCCCAGACACATGTCGTATCCACAAAATCAACAACCAGTGCATAAATATGTATGTCATCTGTTGGATTGCCAACTGGGGCACAGATAGATCCCACAAGGTAAGAATTGTGGTCTCCTGTTCAAGCTGGTAACAACTGCTGTCCCCATGGCTCAGTCCTGGGAACCCTCCTGTCTGGTGTATACTTTTCAGAAATACAGTCAAACACACGAGGGCTATGCTTAGCAATGTTTGTGGATGACTGCAAAAAAGTTGTCATAATCGATATGTGGGACAACAGAGACATCCTTAAAAAGGGTCTCAGTCAGACATATGTGATGTAAAAATTATGCCCTTGAGCTACAGTCATACAAATACCACATAGGTGCCAACGCCCTAAATATGGAGGTGATAATAAGGGATCTATGGACACATGTGGATAGTCATCTCTATTTCCAGAAACATATTCACAAAGTGGTTAGAAAATCATGCTATGTGTTCCCACAAACTGCCAAGGACTTTGCATGTAGGTCAAAGGAGGGTCCCTCTACTCATCAGTCATCAGACCATTCAGAGAGTACCACAACACACTTGCAATGAATCTGACTAGGCACATTCAGCAGCTGGAAAGACCACTGAAGTACCTCAACAAGAGGATTACTGGCCTCAAACAGTTGCCCCATGCAACCAGACTGAATTTAACTCAATCTGTACTCTGTTGCATATTGTCTACTCAGGAGATCTTTGCCCAGCAGACAGGTCCATGTTCAATGCAGAACTGATGTACATGCGCTATCTGAAATAAACACAAGCTCACTGTACCACATGCTCTAGGGATATCATCATCACAACATTAAATAGAACATGTTGGAGGGATACATGACTAACTCACAGACTTCCCTTGCTTTGGAACAGGCTCCCAACCGACATTAAGCCGAGACCCTCACTGACACTCTTCCAGAGGAGCCTTGATGAGTGTATGTGAAACTGAACTGTCACACCATGGATCACTTCATCAGCTCTACTACACAGAGGCCTAGGGAACTAACTGCATGGGTGGTGCTAGCTGCACACTCTGGCCATACTAATATATGCCTTCAGGCAGATAGCCTATCACCTAACTATATATATATATATATATATATATATATATATATAGGGGGAACACAGTATAATAAGCCAAAGATGGATGGGCAGAGATGTGTGTAAGAGGGTGACCATGACAGTGGGCCTTCCAGGACTGCCCCACCCAGCACACATCCCAATGGCACGGAAGACATGAGGTTCACATCTCTCCCACTGTACATAACAGCCACCAGTATCTGTAATCATTACAATGTATGTGGTCCATGTGCCTGCTGTACAACATGACTGTACAGTGAAGTACACATCTACCATCTGTAGACATGTACCTGTCACATAGGTCCATAGGCATGTAGTAGACTATCTTCATGAAGGCATATATCAGCCTACGCAAGTTGTGCAGCTTTCACCACACCATTGGGTAGTCTCCCGAGGCCTAGTTCTAATAGTTAGTACCCTAAGCCCCTTTCTACCGGGGCTGCTGATGTGATGCCTGGCATGAACTGTCTGTTTCCCATCCACTCATCAAGGTACCAATTGAAGAGTGTCAGCGAGGGGTTCTGTCTGATGTACATTGGGACTCTGTTCCACAGTAAGGCAAGTGTCTGGGATAGTAGTCTATCCCACCAGCATGTTGTATACATTGTTCCGATGAGGTTCATATCCATGGAATGTGTAGGTCGACTCAATGTTGTTATGTGTAGATGGAGCATGTTCAACAGTTATGTGTTGGACATGGCTCTGTATGTTAGGTAGAGTGTGCCTCTGAGTAGGCGGTACGCAACGAAGAACAGATTTAGTTTTACCAGTTGTGTTGCATAACACAACTGTTTGAGGCCAGTAATCCTCTTGAGATACCTATGTGGGCTCTACAGCTGCTGGATATGCTAAGTTGAGTACATCCAAAATGGTGCACTGTACTCAATGATGGGTCTGATGATGTAAGAGTAGAGTGTCAACACTACCTCTTTGGATCCTGATGCAAACCCTTTGTTGATTAGGTGGGCCACATAGGATCTCCCAATCACTTTGGCAACATGGTTGTCAAAGAAAAGATGACTATCTGCTTGTGTCCCCAGATTCCTTATCACCTTGTCATTCTCAAGGGGATAACACCCATGTGGTAGTTTGTGGGTATTTTGTTTTCAACAAAGAGGATCACTATGCATTTCTCCACAGTGAGCTTGAGGCCATGATTCTGACACCACACATCTGTCTCATAGAGTCCCTTCTGGAGAATATGTCTGTCTTCCAGGGAATCTATTATGGCAAACACTTTACAGTTCCCAGGAAACTTAGTCAACCACAACTCTCCTGTGTTGGCATGTACATTTGAGAAGTCTATACCAAACAGGAGGGACCCCAGGACTGAACCCTGGTGGACACCAGTCGTTACCGGTGTAGAGTCTGACATGTAGCCAGCAACTCACAATGTGTTGGATCTATCTGTGAGCCAGTTTGCAATCCATCTTGTGATGTATGGATTCATGGCCAGGTTGGTGAGTTAATCTATGATACCTGACTGGGAAATGGTGTCAAAGGCCTTAGCAAGGTTTAGGTAGGCTGTGTGGAGCTCATTTCAATCATCCATAGCCTGGGTAACTGTCAAAGTAATCCTCCCAGTTCAGGAGGCGTGGTCTGCTTTTGACAAAGCCAAACTGTGTGTGCTCAACTATGTGAAGGTTCCCAATCTCTGTATTGTTGACTTCCATTATGATTGGCTCCATTGCCTTGCAGAACACACTTGTTAGGCTCATAGAGCATGAATGCCAAGGGGTTTTTATGGCCCCACCCTTGTGGAGTGTGAAGAACGTTGCTGTGCACCATTCTATGGGTAAATATCCTGTAGAGAGCATGTAGAGAGATGTGTAGGTATCCTTGATGAATATGGATACATCCTCACCCTATGTACTATGATTCAGGTTCTGATGCTGGAAGGTATGGAATGAGTAGTATCCTGGTAGTGCTGGTGTGCTGTCTGGAGCCTTGAACTAGGTTACCGATACTGCACAGATATCAATATTCTCCATGATGAGAAGTGCTTTGAGTGTGTGCATCTGGAGGCTGAGACTTCTGGAAATGAGTAGCATTTAGCTTACTTAGTGGTTATTTGTGTTGGTTACGGGGTTTGGTTTGTCTTGCGTGACTGGTGTTCCACACCTGACGTCAGTGCCTCATTGGTCCCATCTGACCATAAGCTAATTACCCTACATATCCACATTCTGGACCCACACCCCCATTAAGGAAACAATGTTAAAAAATGTCTCCAAAGCCAACTTCATGTTTTTTAAGACAGAAGTGCTGAACTGCAGGACACCCATGCAGATGGACAATACAGTTACGACCACTGAATCCTTCACAATTGCACTTCATAAGCAATTACATGACTGCATGCATCGTGCTATCCCAAACAGAACCAAGACACTAACCTCCAAGAAAAGGAAGCCAATCTGGTGTTCCCCTGCCATAAACAAACTGCACAATAGAAGGAAAATACTGTTGCAAAAGAGGGTAAAATCCCTTGAGGGGAGGATCTCCATGGTCCACATCAGTAAGAAGCTGTGATCCATGATAAAATCCTCCAAAGCTAGTTATGAAAACAAAATTGACACTGATTCTAAAGACAACCACAAAGTATTCTATAGCTATGTCAATAATCTCAATGGCAACACTCAGATCTGCTCTGAGTTACAGCACAATGGCACTAAATTTACAGACCCAACTGATATTGCCAACATCCTGGCAGATAGAATCAGTGCTAACTTTACCCCCCTCTCACCCATGAAAGAGCACATCTCTATAATGGAAGACTGCAAAGTTGCTGTCATCATGGCTGCACAGGTAAAAAAACACTCTCCAAAGCCAGGAACACAGCATCCATGTGACCAGATAACATCCCAGGCTGTGTTCTACACAAACTACAGAACGAACAGGCACCACACCTACATACCATGTTCAGTCATAGCCTCACCTCAGGCTTTGTGCCTGCTGAATGGCGCACAGTGATGGTTATCCCACTACACAAGGGGGGAGCCACCATGGATCCCAGGAACTAGTGTCCCATCAGCCTGATGAGCCTGCTCTGCAAAGACATGGAATGTATCATCATATAACTTACAAAAAAATACATTGGTAATCTCCAAACTCTGGACCACAACCATGTTGGGTTTGTAAAAGGCAGATCATGTCTCCTAAACCTGATGGACATCATTGAAGCAGTCACCAGAACCATAGACAAGGGTAAGGTGGTTCACACAGCCTATGTAGATCTTGCCACGGCTTTCAACACCATCCCCCACTCTGGAATTATAGATAAACCCACTAAACTAGGTATATATCGCTATGTCACAAGATGGGATGTCAACTGGCTAACTGACAGAACACACACTGTGAAAGTAGCAGACTCCAAGTACAACATTAGACCAGAGACAAGTGCAGTACCACAGGGTTCAGTCCTGGGTCCTGTCCTGTCTGGTATCTACTTCCCTGAAGAAAACTTTAACATGGAAGGTCTGTGGCTAATGAAGTTTCCAGATGACTGCAAACTAAGAGCCATAATCGAAACTACTGAAGATGTGGACATCCTACAAAAGGGCCTCACTGAGACAGATGCCTGGTGTCAAAGCCATGGCCTCAAGCTCAATGCCAAAAAGTGCATTGTCATCCCCTTTGGTAAAAACTCTGTAGCCATGAACTACAACATAGGCAGTAGTATACTTAACACTGAAAGTGTAATAAGAGACCTTGGGTCACAGGTGGACAGTGGACACACCTGTGATACTCACATCCCTGCAGTAGTCTGGAAATCCTTCTACATGGCACACCTCATCACAAAAGGTGTCTCATGCAGAATAGAAGAGGACATTGTTCCGCTCTACTCATCACTCACTAGATCCATAATAGAGTACAACACCCCTTTTGCTATGTACCTCACAAGACATCTACAACAACTGGAAAGCCTGCAGAAATACCTCACAAATAGTATTAGCGGCCTGAAATACATGCCATACACAGACCGTCCCAAAATGCTACAGCTGTACTCTCTCGCATATCGCCTACTCAGAGGTGATCTCTGCCTAACATACAAAGCTATGTCAAACACAGAGCTGTTGGACATGCTCCATGTAAAACACTCACAATACCTCTGATATTCAGCCCCAAAACCCAGAGTGAAATACAAAAGGAAGTGGTGTATCCATTTAACTTATGGATACCCACACCTTCAGGTTAGTGGCACAGCATGAGGCCTTGGAGACCATGCAAGTGCAATTAACATTGGGCAAAGCTGCTTATCAGATTGTAGCCTGCTACAGATCACCTACCTTGTCTCAGGAACCTCACTTAGTATTCCTGAGAACAGTGGCAAATATAAATGTCCTACCAAGCACCATTATATGAGGGGATTACAACTACCAAAACACTTACTGGGAGAACTGCTTGTGTACAACGTCCTTTGCCCACTGCTTCCCAGAGTTTAAAAATTCAAATGCTCTGGAACAGCTGGTTACCACACCCACTAGAGGTGACAACATACTGGACCTGATCATCACCAACATGTGGTACCAGTGTTCCACAACAGAGATAAACTCCTTGCTGGTAATATCAGATCATAAAGTAATCACACTGGACATCCACTCCACGCCCCCCCCCCACAGTCAAGGAAACCACTGTGACGAAAGATTCTAAAGCAAGCAGCACATTTCTCAAGACCAAAGTGGAAAGTTCAAAAGCACCCTTGCTATAGGATAATGCTATACAATCTGCAGAATCATTTACAAGTGCATTCTATGAGCATCTACAGGGATGCATGGATTGAGACATGCCAAATAAAACCATGATGCACTCCTCCAAAAATAGGAAACCAATCTGGTGGTTGTCGCACATAAATAAGCTATACAACAGAAGGAGGGAATGAACACATGATAGAGCAAACTTCATATGAGGAAAGGCATCACTGATCATTATTATGAAGAAACAATGATCTCTCATAAAATAATCCAAGGCCAGTTTCTAAAGACAAATTGCCAAGGAATGTAAGAATAACAGCCACAAAGCCTTCATGAGCTATACCAAACATTTAGGTGGCAACTCTCCAAAATGCTGTCAGCTACTGCAAAATGGAAAAAAGATACACTGAACCAATTTACATTGCCCACATCCTGGGGGACGAGTTCAGTGCAAACTCCCACCTACATCACCCCCAAAAGGGCCTGTATCCATCCCAGAAGAATGCAGAGCACCAGACTTCATGGACATGCAGGTAAAAACAGCCCTCTCCAAAGTTAAGAACACAGCATCAATGGGACTGGATGGTGTCCCAGGCTGAGACTTACACCAGCCCCAAAAGGAACTACACCCTCACCTACATTCACTGTCCAGACTCAACCTTAACACAGGCTATGTACCCAAGGAATGGCATACAGCAACAGTCATCCAGCTCCACAAAGGGGGTGCCACAACAGAACCAGTAAACCATTGCCCTATAGGCCTACTCAGCCTGGTCTGCAAAGCTATGGAGCAAATTATTATGGAACCCATAAACAGAAACAATGGGGACCTCCAGACACTGGACTCTACCCAACTTGGCTTTGTTAAAGGTAGATCCTGTCTCCTAAACCTAGTTGACTCATTTGAAACAGTTACCAAGGACATAGATGGAGGTGAAAGTAGTCCACACAGCCCACCTGGACCTCACTAAGGCCTTTCAACACCATTCCCCACTCTGGCATCACGGACAAGCTTACCAGCTTGAACGTTAACAGCTATGTCACAGGATGGGTGGCCAACTGGCTCACAGATCAAACACACATGTTCAGAGTTGGGTGTGCCATGTCCGACTCTAAACCAGTCACAAATGGCATCCCACAGGTATTGGTCCTGGGACCCCACCTGTTCAGTAGATACTGCATGAGAGGTACATGTAAACATGGAAGGAGTATGACTGAACAAGTTTGCAGATGACTGATAACTGTGGTCCATAATCGACTCCACGGCTGACACAGACATCCTACAGAAGGGTTTTACAGAGACAGATACCTGGTGTCAAAACAATGCCCTCAAGCAGAATGCCAAAAAATGCATAGTCATCCCCTTTGGATAAAACAAAGTGCACACAATTACCACATAGGTGGTAATCCAGTATGTACGGAGAATGTAATTATGGCCCTGGGGTCCCAGGTAGATAGTAAACTCTACTTTGATGATCACATTGCCAAAGTGTCTACAAATACCTTCTATGTAGCCCACCTAATGTAACCCACTTTGTCTAGTCTGATGATGTCACCATCCTACAAATATACCTGTGGAAAAGAGAACTCCTAGTAATGTGTACAGCATATTGTGTAAATGTGTACTGCTCTAGTATCATTAAGTAGGGGTTTGAATCCTGCACTTGACAACTATATGACAGTGTGTGTATGTATCTCCTTGTAGAGGAGCAACCTTTTTGGAGACAACTACAACACCTTAAAGTGGTATATTTATCTTTGTCAAGTCTGATGATGTCACCATCCTACAACTATACCTGTGGAAAGGAGAACTCCCAGTAATGTGTATAGCGTATCGTGTAGATGCGTACTGCTCTAGTGTCATAAGGTAGTTAGATAGGGGTTTGAATACTGCACTTGGTGAGTGTGTGTGTAACACAGTTGGTCACTGTGTTTTGCTTTTACTACTGTATGGCATGTCACAATGACAACAGTATGTGCATTACACATCAGGTAGCTGTGTGGCAAATACATATACGTACATGTGACCTCAATTATTTCAGAGGTGGGAACCCTGCTTTCTCCATGAACAGATCTGTTATCTTTGCCAGAGTGTGCTGCTGCTTTCCAGACCTTAGGCCACATCTGTATGCTTGTGACAATCCCAGCCACTTCAGTGATCCCTGACCTAGGTCATCCGTGTCACGCACACTAATTACGGTTTCTATTGAATAGTGTGAGTGAGGGTTTATGCCTGAGGTATATTTCAGACCAGTTAAAATGCAGCAAAGTCTGTCAATGATGGCTATTCATTATAGGTGTACAGCAACCTTTGTGGATATGCATGCAGACCTCTTATTGCTTATGTGATTCACCAAAGATTACAAAATGCCTTTGGAAATGTGATTACCAAAGGAGACATGATGTAACACTTGGCTGTATGTACACATTGGTACCTGTCAACATGTTGGGGGCTACTACCTATGTGGTACTGTGGGGATACTATGTTTTGTAAAGGTGGATGACCATGCTTTAGTTGGCTTATAGCTTTACAGCATGGGTTTGACAACAGGTATCTGTCTGTATGATACCCTTGTGGAGGATATGTTTGTCATCTAGAGAATGCATTATAGGCCACAGTATGCATTCCCAGACATGGACGGACATATCCCTACTGTGTTTGCTTGTACCTAAGTGAGCTATATGGCAATCAGGAGTGGTCCCAGAAATGGGTGCAGGTGAACACCATTGCTTACTGGCATATTATAGTTCCTGAAGGGTACAAATGTTACTGTGTGTCCTACATCTGTGTGTCAGTTGTCAAGACATCATCTAACGATTGTTTATGGTCAGGCTGTAGAGGTTACGTATACTACCAGAATGCAAACCAATGACAGATAGTAACAGTATCACCCACAGCACAGTGTCAAACCATGTCATATACACTCCCCATATACATATACTCCTGCCAGCATCTCAACATTTCTCCATAATCTATTACTCGCAGACTTACCTGCATATTTTCATTCCTTACTGATTGTCACCCTGACAAGCCACTCTTGTGTCTCTACCCACTCCGTTCGCCCTTTGGGCTCACTCCGCTCCCCTACCCTGCCCCCATTTTCCACCCGCCCCCAGTACTCCTACATTTATTCCCCTTTAGCCACACCCACATCTCACTCACACCAATCACACTATCAAAACAATTATCACCCCTCACCACTATTATCTTAACACACCCTTGTGATTTTCTTTTTTACCTCAACTCTTAATACCTCTTGTGTCAACCCCCTACCTATCTAATTAATCTCCTACCAGCTTACAATACTTTATTATCCTTTCCTATCACACTTCTGTAACATACACAATGACTACATCAACACTCACACACCCACTACAAATCTTCCTCTTACTCTTTCTCTTACCTACACTAATTTCTGCCTATCTCCTAACCTCTTACGAACAACCTTTATATTCTACACTTCTCTTCCCCTCTAAACAAACCTCCACCCCACCATTAATTAGTCACCAAACATTTCTTAACCTCATATCCAAACCAAGCTACCTACTTGCCAAATATCATAGACTATCTCATATAAAGTATACCAACCGAAATGCTAGAAAAGCAATTGAATTCTTCTATAAGCCTCTCCACCCTAAACACATAATACGCCAACATCTGCTACTAGATGGGGACATTCACCCAAACCCAGGCCCAAACTATACCCTAAACACTCCAAACTACAATCCAAACACAGCTAATACCCCTACCACCAAACCACCTAACTCACTATCTATAGCTCACCTCAATATTCGCAGCATTGGCAATAAAATCGCTCAACTTCATGCCCTTTTAGATGTCCACTTATTTGATATCATATGCTTATCCGAAACTTGGCTAAAACCTACTGTTAAGGACAATGAAATCACCCCACCAGGTTACAATATAACCAGACCTGACCGCACAGCCAAAAAAGGAGGAGGGGTAGCTATTCTCCATAAAACAGAGCTACAGGTTACTACTCTAAACCTGAACCCACCATCAGACAATAGTGCTGAAATACTTATCACCAAACTGTTAATCAACTCTTATAAGACCATGACCATTATCTGCATATACCTTTCCCCTGGCAATAATATTAGTACACTTGAAAATATCCTTAACTGGCTTTCCACCAATCTGCCACAAGAAACCTTAGTCCTAGGAGACTTCAATATAGACTGGATGACCTGCTGTAATATACACCCTACCACCCATATTAACCTTTATGGCTTCACACAAACTATTAACGCCCCCACCAGAACTAATAGAACCAACAACAAAGAAAGTACCTTGGACTGGATACGTACTAATAATCCTCATCAAATGTATAAATCAGTGACCCTCCCAGATGACCTCAGTGACCATTCACTAACCTATATTATCAGACATAAGACCAACCTAACTCTCCCTCTCTCCTACAGAACTGTATGCACCAAAAAGCATTTTAACCCAGAACTTTTCCAAACTGAACTTAAACAATGTAATTGGACACCATTAAAATATCTTCCACTCAATCAAGCCGTAAAATACTTTAACACTACATTCCTAACAATCCTGAATCATCACACCCCAATCCTGAATCATCACACCCCATCACGCTCAGTTAGAAATAAAACTAAACCAACACCTAATACTAGGCAAAAAATCCTTCTTAGAAATAAATCCTGGGCAAAATGGCGTGCTACTAAAAGTCCTTCAGATCACCAGACCTTTAAATATCATAGAAATAATACCAAAAAAGCCATTCTGTCTGACAAAAAGAACTTCTTCCTTCAAACACAGCAAACCTACCACAACGCACCTCAAAAATTTTGGACCAGCATTAACAAACTCCTTCACCCAGGTCAATCAATCACTCCAACCCACTTGGCTCTAACCCTGACAACCCCTTACAAACAGGTAATGCCTTTAATTCTTTTTTCACTGATGCTATCAAAAATCTTGCTAGCCATCTTTCTCCCAATACCTCAAATCTTCATACTTTAACCACTATCCCACCTCCTCCATTTTATTTTCAACCAGTGTCTACTTCCTTTTTTTGTTCCCTTCTCCTAAAATTAAAACCTACCACCCTCTCAGCTGACCAACTCCCTGCCGAATTCTTGCAAAAAGGAGCTAAAGCCATTGCTTTCCCCATTTCTATACTAATCAATAGAACCATAAATGAAGGAAATATCCCATCTATATGGAAAAGTTCCCATATCATTCCACTACATAAAGGGGGCCACTCCAATGACTATTCTAACTTATGCCCAATAGCTCTGCTATCTCTCCTTGCAAAAATAATGGAAAAATGTATCCATAAGCAACTACTCTCACACCTTCTCAACTGTGACTTACTTGCCAACTGCCAATATGGTTTCAGACCTTTCCACAGTACCACCACTGCCCTGCTATCCTTCTCAGACACCATCAATAACAACCGTAACAATAATATTCTTTCCTCAGCAGTCTTCATTGACTTATCGAAAGCCTTCGACATGGCTAGTCACCAACTTCTCCTGCACATACTGAAATCCCTTTCACTTGATCCCCTAACCATGAATTGGTTTAAATCTTATCTTGAAAATGCCAGCAGGCTGTATTGTGGCAAAATAAACTGTCTGATAATCTACCCATCTCCCTCGGTGTTCCTCAGGGAACCATTCTAGGTCCACTCCTTTTCTCCATTTACATTAATGACCTACAAGCAGCAATACATCACACCACCTGCATTCAATATGCAGATGACTCTACCATTATCTGTACAGGCTCCTCTGAAACTGAACTTAAAACTCTAACCCAAAAAGCTTTCAATACTGTAGAACAATGGTTCTTAAAGTGCTGCCTCCTTCTTAACCCCCAAAAAACTAAACTCTTACTTTTCACACCAACCCAAAAATCCCCCCCCCATACATCTCACACTTATATCAAATGACGGCACCATCATTTGTCCCGACCTAACCACTAAACTCTTAGGAATAACAATTGACAACAACCTCAACTTTGATACCCATATAAACAACACAATAAAATCAGTGAACAAAAAACTGGGATCCCTTTACAGAATTAAGCCCTTTCTTACTCCAGTAGCTAGGACTGTTACAGCCAGAACCCACTTAATCTCAACTCTATTCTATGCCTCCCTCATATATACTAACCTTTCTAAAAACAACCTCAACAAACTGGCCACATCCTATAATAACATTGCTAGATTTGCCACAGGCTCCCCTTTCAAAACTCATCACTGCCTGAATCTAAAACATCTAGACTGGTTAGAATTTCACAATCAGCTTAAATTTCTACAGCTCCCCATAGTTCACAAGGCCCTGTATAAACCCACCCACATCCCCATACTCTCTACCCTCATTACTCCTTATAATAATCATAAAAAGAACCTATGCTCCTCAGATAAACTACTTATTAATACTTCAAGATCCATTCGCTCAGCAGGCGACTCCCTATACTCTACCTCTGTAGGAAAGCTATGGAATGTACTACCCACTGAACTAACATCACAAAGTTCTCTTTCACTCTTTAAAAAGAATCTAAAGCTATTCCTAAAGAAACACTGGCTATGCTCCTGTACTAAGCCTGACTAACCTCTCTCCTTCTGAACTACAACCACTCCTTACTCTATAATTTTTTTTCCTAAACAAACATAATACCATGTTATCATAAAGAATATGTACCTTTGCATGGATATTGTATCGTATGTACAATACCCTTGATTCCTACTGCGAATTCTATTCCTGCTAAAACTAATTATTTTGTAAAAAAAAAATATTATTTTGTAACAACTGCTTTTTTATTTAATAACTTTTTTTTACTTTTTGCACATTTTATCAGCTACTAATTTTATCTGTTATTACTCTTAAAGTATGTATGTATTATTATTATTTCTATGTTTTATTTTTGGAGCTTTTCTCCCCGGGCCACTACTGAAAATGGACATGCAGCTAGACTAGCCCGGTCAACAAATGTAAAATAAAAATAAATAAATAATAAATGTGTACCCAAGTTCCAAAATGTGTGTAGTACAATGCATACTGGCCACCAATAGAAACTATGGAGTGTTGACACTGTATAATACAGGGCATGTCACCCTGCCCATGTGTCCACTATGCACTTACATGCAGACAGAGCACCTCCACCATGTTCACAAATGTACACCTGCAAACCTGTGCTGCACACATCCCACACATACTGTCCACTCTCTAACACATGCTGCCAATACTACACACATCAGGCAAGTGGCATGTGGGCTGGCAATACACTATTGTGATTAACACTGGTGTAAACAATACTACATTGACAATCATAGCTTTAATGCATCATGCCTGCTCAGCTACACCTTCAAGGATAACATTACACTTTACTGCTGACAGCATGCTAACATTGCTATACTGCCATAAAGTTACCCTGTGCATCAGCACCATGTTAACCTGTTCCTGCATCAATGTTACAAATGACAGGAGGTGTCACAGGTTTCATCATGTGCACAGGATGTGTTGTTGGTTTGCCAGAGGCCTACATTGAGCCATACAATCAACGTGTGTGTGTGTGTGTGTGTGTGTGTGTGTGTGTGTGTGTGTGTGTGTGGGAGGGCCAAGGGTACTGGTATGGGCCAATGTTGATGTAATGTGTGTGGGTATGTGTTAGCCCTAGGTGTCTGGTTTATGTGTGTGTGTGTCTGCATGCACACAGTTCCACCATGTGGCTGCCATATACGGGGATTTGTGGGACAGCCACAGACTGTACCTGCCAGGATTTACAGATCATCGTCTCTGGCAACGGATATGGTACCTGTGCCTGGCATGGTTGCTACTGACAGTATCAGGTACTGAGCCAGACTAAGTACTATCCTCAGAGGTAGACATATGTACACTGGACCCAGGTCCCTGCTGGGACTGTCCAGAGCCACGTGCACATGGTCTTCTAGGATGGTCTATGGACAGCCCACTCCCAACATTGCTGGGGCTGGTACTGGCACTATGGGAGTGGCTGTGACTTGAGGGACATCCGCGGCAACTGCCAGCTGCTGATGTTGCTGGCATACGTCCACATTGACGTCTCACCCTTCCCGCACTGTCCTGACACATGGGCATGACATTGCGGAGGACATCTAATGTCTCTCCCCAATGTCTATCCATGACCTCAGTGAAATTACGGATGGCACCTGCTAGGTCATGGATACTGTCATTTAAAGCGATGTTATGTGCCCTCTGTGCCCTTAGTCCTTGTCTGGTGTACCGTTCCATACATGCCTGTGCCTCCATGACAGCCTGGAACATGTGTGAGGTTGTAAGACCTGTGGCACGTCTGCCAGGGGCATGATGACCAGCAGTGCTCCAACGAGAACCCCTGGACATCTGCCTATGTGGTACCGTTCCAGACCTCTGGGTATGGCTGCTGTGTCCAGATGCATATGCCATAGGTACCACACTGTCCTGGCCATTGCCGACTGTAGACTGTCCCTCAGCTAATGGCATTGGTGATGAGGGATGTATTGGCAGTATGACTGTGTGCATGGATGGGGTGGACAGCTGTGTACTGTCAACTCTTGGCCCAACGACAGACCCTGGCAAACATGCCTGTGCCTCAACACACCCATCCTCATTATCATTATTTGTGTCAGTGACATCAGGTTCCCTGCTGCAGTGAACCAGCCCAACCTCAGCACCTGTAAGAGGAAGACAGGAAACGCACTTTACGACCTGTACATGAAGTCAGAACACATGAACAAATGCACACATGCACACATGAACACATGAACACATGCACACATGCACACATGAACACATGCACACATGAACATATGCACACAGGAACACATGAACACATGCACACATGCACACTTGAACACATGCACACATGAACACATGAACACATGCACACATGCACACATGAACCCATGAACACATGCACACATGCACACCTGAACACATGCACACATGCACACATGAACACATGCACACAACTACACTCCTCACTAAAGCAGACACACATACATACATACACACACACACACAAACACACACACACACACACACACACACACCACCAGAAATCCAGAGCATACCCAATAGTGGTTGATGGTGGGGTACAGTATCACAAGACAAACAGTCATATCACACATGTCAGCATGCAGGACATGTGTTGCTCAACAGCATGCAGTGCAAGTGTAGACAGTCCTTGCTAATAACAGTATACATGGCTTTGATACATGTGTGTTGTTGTTCAGTGATTGGCCTCACCCTGGAACGCAATGTGTACATGGATACAACATTGCTGTGCAAGTATTACAAGCTCTTCAATGTGCTGTGCTCCATCACTCACAGATATACATACCATGGCTGGATATTTATCTGTGTGTCACATAGATATCCATTACTGATTAGAGCATCTGTGTCTTTAGCAGATAATTATGGACACAGGTTTAGCTCATGTATGCTATGTATACACACAGTATGAATGGTGCGTGTATATGGAATACCATTGCTCAACATAGCCATTGTACAGTAGTTATGGTGAGTGTAGAACATATTGTGGACATGCCAGTGCCAGCCATGACATAGCATGCTACAACACAACTGCAACATTAAACATCACACATACCCAATGTGTGTCATGTGACCTATACACTCAATAGCATCACAAGACATATATGTGTCACTTTGTGCAAATGGTGATTGCTATGCATATTGTGTATAGGTGCATATGTTTGCACACACACAACATTGAGGTGTATAGCAATGAATGCTATGTGTAGTACTGTTGTTACTATAACTGGATGGCGTGTTGTACCATGAGCCATCATCATGCAGCATCATGTGGTCACACAAGGCTACTTACGTGTGCCAGACTGGCACCTATCATGCTGTACCTGAACCGCAGTACCATGGCTACATTCACCATTTCACAGCCAGTTGTTACATGGGTTTGTAAGGTGCCCAATAGGGAGAATTGCCTAACATGAATGTGTTGTGTGTTGAAGAGTGTTGCACTGCCCCATGATAGGCCTCTACCCCTCATGTATATTATGTGTGCTGTGTGGATGATATTTGGGATACTGGAGTGTGACCTTACAGCATGTGTCTGAATATGCCATGTGTAGCATATTAACATGTACTGCGTATGACGGAGTTGTGTATGTTGTGTGCATGTGTATCAACTGGCTATCCAATGTCCACTATAGTGTAGCCACAATTGTTTGGGATGCTCTGTGTATTGCATGTGTTTGAGGCAGCCACTCACATTACTGAGATGTGCATAGTCTCACAGCAAACATGCACAGCATGCATTATGCATAGGTGTGTTACATGTGTACATGGCCTACCCCTCACCTATGACATGCACATTTTATTTGCAATATTAAATGTAGAACACACTCACCAGCATGGGTCTGCTGCCTTGCTGTCACACCAGAGGGACCTACAAGGATATGAAACAGTTTGCCAGTGGCAACAACTGTGGCATTGCTACTGTGGGTGTGCAATCTTACAGTAGCACAATGGTTGACAGTCACAGACCTACACATCATGATCTAAATTATCAGTATTGAACAACACCAGGCTCCACATCTTCTAACTACACAGTACACATCTCACATATGCATGATCTAACAATAGAGGTAACAGTAGTCTACAAATATGCCATCTTACCTGCACACTCTATGTGAACTTGCTGGGGGGATCCGGCCTCCATGATGATACATGTGTGCTGTTGTTGTTTTTGGCCGGGAGCCCTGAGGCTCAAGAGCAGCTCCTCCACTCTGGTGAGGGGGGGATGGGTGGCAACCCCACCACCTGTGGCAAGCTGTTGCCTCCGGACATCAGACGCATGCTGCCAGACATGTCTAAGTAAATCACTGCAGTGATGTTGTACCTGCTCATATGTACGGTTATGCATGCCTATGTCATTTATCCTATGGACAACATCTTGCCACAGTGCAGTCCACTCATGCTGGTCCTGGCTGGTTCTTGAAAATAGCAGGGTGTAGTGTTGGATGAGACAGGTGGTTAATATCTCATTCTCTGCATGACTATAGGCAGGATTGCGATGGTGGGCCATGACCCTGGAAGACAATGAAACAATATGTATGAACAAGTCATGTGGCATACTTAACATTCTACAGTACAGATATCACTGAACTGCCATAAATAGCAAACTATTGTCTGTCAGAGGATGCACACTTTCAATACCACATATCAGTGCTCATCCCACAACTGCCTGACAGTGCCTGACATGCTCTATATATTAAAACATTTTCTGTACAGCAACAAAGAGAAACCACTATGTAAGACTATGCAACAGTACATGGCACACTGTATGCGACACAATGCACCACCTAGCCACAGGAGGTATATATCAAGCTAATGCATAACAAAATATTTAATCCATTGCAATGATTGTAAAGTCCAGTAACAGTATTACCAGTATACCACACTAGTTGTTGATGGAAAACCCCTGCCTACAATATATGCACATTCATGAATATAGGTGGCATACTGCTGTACTAGACTATACATGTTGCTAGTTACGCACTTATATCCTGTAACACACATATGACCTAGGGCATGTTACAGGCATACCCATACACACATCAGACATACATACAGGACACAGAGGTATGGCAACCCAGATGAGCTTTACATGTGTACCATACAGTACTCTGTGTCAGTACTAACAAACCCTTATGCCTGAGGTATGTAATCTGTGAGGACTACAGGGAACACACAACACAGTGTTTCCAAGCAATGTGGATATACACCATACTGTGCTGTTTAGGCCTACAGTTTCAGGTAATACTACAGTTCATACAGGGGTTTGATTCACCAGCAGTAACAATCAATGAGCATACATGTACTGCTTTATCCTCCAATGGCACACCCCAGTTAACAAAAAGGGACTACGTCAGACCATATTCCATACTGCATTTTCTGACTAGCAATAGCATACACATTTTTTGCTGGGATCAGAGCTAGGACACATAATACCATGACAGAAACAGTTTCCCACTAAGCTATCCCACATATACACAACTGTGACACATTCACCAACACATTCACCATCACACTCAGTCAACCTCACACAGCAATTATTGCAACAAGTACATGTGGGTGTGTATTGGTTCATAAGTAGGTAATAGGCTATTGGCCCTAGGGCCTATAGAAGCCTAGCCAGACAGTACCCTGACCTTTGACACCCAAGTAATTTAATTTCATGTGTCCCTATCAAGCAGAGCCACAGAGGTGATTCCCAGGGTGTATTTCCTATCTCCCATCCAATCATCAAGACTATTCATGATGAGTGCTACTGAGGAGCTTTGTTTGCTACTGATAGGTCATTTGTTCCAGAGTATGGGATGTCTCTGAGAGAGGAATCTATCCCTCCAGCATGTTCTGTTTATTGAGGTGATAAGGTTTAGGTCCCTAGAGCGTGTAGCTCATATGGATTGTGATCTGTTTACGTGGAGCATGTCCAACAGCTCTGGGTTTGACATAGCTTTGTATGTTAGGCAGAGGTCACCTCTGGGTTGCCGGTATGCGACACAGTCTAGCTGTGGTTTTGTGAGACGGTCTGCATAGGGCATCTGTTTGAGGACAGTATTACTCTTTGTGAGGTATGTCTGTGGCCTTTCCAGTTGCTGTACATGTCTTGTGAGGTACATACTAGAAGGAGCATTGTACTCTATAATGGGTTATGTGAGTGATGAGTAGAGGGGAACACTGACCCCTTTTTCCCTGGATGACACAGCTTTTGTGATGAGGTGTGCCATGTAGACAGATTACATGACTAGTGTGGCACTGTGATTATCAAGGGGGAGACTACTGTCCACCTGTGTCCCATGGTCTCTTATCACACTTTTGGTGTTAAGTCGACTACCACCTATGTGGTAGTTCATGGGTACAGAGTTTTTAGCAAAAGGGATGCCAATGAATTTCTGACATTGAGCTTGAGGCCATGGCTTTGTCACCAGGCATCTGTCGCAGTAAATATGACTCTGTCTCTCTTTCTCTCTCTCTCTCTATATATATATATATATATATTTTTTTTTATATATATATATATATATATATATATATATATATATATATATATATATATATATATATATATATATACATACATATAAACATCCATTGGTGTACATATAGACATACATATAGGCACATATACAGTACATCTTTCATGGTGGGAATATCAATTATGTGAAGTATGTGAGGTATACAGTTATGTAATGATATTGCACAGTCTTGTGCCAAATGCATTGAAGGTGTTCTCAACCCATGTGGGTTTAGCAGGCCTCACTAGCTGCAACTCTGCAAACCTAACAAATCACACCCACAGCGTTTAACCACCACATGTCATATACCAGCACTGTATGCTGTCTTGTTTGTCACACACTACTACCTACATACATATATGCACATAACAACCTTCACCAACATATATATGACCTCCCTTCAGAAACAGTTGCAGTATGTCCCTTGCTCTATGCACATGTACAGATGCTAATATATGTGACACAGATATATCTCTCCGTATGTGTGTGCCATACACACACAAGGTCCACACTGTTGTAAGTCCCTGGACCTCATGGCTGACCTGTTGGGCCTTGCTGCAACATGAACAGGTGTCACGTGTGAGCACTCAGTAATATTAGAGGGTGTATACATAGATGCAAATGCTAGATTAGCATACTAGCCTGGTACAGCAGTTGCCAATGTAAGCTACACGTTGATATGACTATCATGCATGTGTTATTCTGTCACATCCATGGTTATATAGCTGTATGCGTTACTCCCCCAAACAGCCATTGTCCACACTACTGTACAGACCACAAATAACATGGTTCAGATGTTTGACATTTAATGCTGAGCTACATATATCACAGTTATGTCCCACTGCACACAGCTACACACTGATTTGTCCATGGCAGTAGTTATGCAGGGCATCAGTGCATAGATACATACTGCTAACACATATTGATGTTTCAAAGTATGTAGAGTAGTCTTCAAATACATCTACTACATGCCAGTAAATACATATCGTTTACATACCTTTCCTTTGTATGTGTTCGTAGTTTTCAGTTTGGTGTGTCTTTGGCTTTTTTTTTTCCCCTGGTGTGGGAGGGGGTGTGTGTCTCTCTCTCTGTCTCTCTGTATCTGTCTCTCTGTCTCTTTCTCTCTGTCTCTCTGTCTCTGTGTCTCTGTCTCTCTGTCTCTGTCTCTCTGTTTCTATCTCTCTGTCTCTGTCTCTGTGTCTCTCTCTCTCTCTCTCTCTCTCTCTCAGCATCTGCAATGGGATGATTGCATGTGTGGCCAGCAAGTACAGCCTGCTTTTATAGGTATTTGCACAAGTGCATGTGATGGCCTCTGCACCAATTGGTGGCCACCATTTGGTAATTGCAGTACTCACTGTCATAGCAACCCAATGCTATAAATTGCTATGCCAGGTAGGCATAGCCCTTTCAGCTTTCCAAAGTGGGGTTCATGCTTGTTTGCTGTGGACACTGTTGTGTAAGTCAGAAGGTTGGTATAGTTCTTATAACTGAAGCTAGGGGTGTAGCCAGTGATTTAAATGTTGTACTCAGACCTGAATGTTGCCACTTCCACTACACAGTTGTCAGTGTAGAATTGTACTCTCCCCTATAAATGCTAACGCAAGATACATGGGAGTATGTAGTTTCTTTTCTACTTATACAATTAACTGCCATACTAAAGTAGTTATTGAGATGTATTCATTTGGCACATGAACTGTTTGTGAACTGCTATACTGTGAATATTAATTTACTCACTTTTGAACAGTTTGTGCTTTTTTAGTGTTGACATTAACACAGGCTGCTCAAGGAAACTGGACAAATTTCAGTACTGAGTATGCCTACCAACATCCTTGGTGGACCCTGAACACACAGGAATATTGTACATTTGGGTAGGGGTGCAGAAGGACAGAGAGCATTATGTATTAATGTGTGAACTTTATCTAGCTGGACTTAAAGGGTTGCTGTGTACCTGTTAGTTTAGCAAGGCAAGTAGTCTGTCTGCGTAGCTCCCAACTGTGGACCTATCCAGATGGTAGCCAGAGGTTAGCCTGTTATTCTTTGTCTGTGCACCACACCGGTCTTTTCAGCACTGGAACAATGGCATTGTCACAGTTGGTTGCTATCAGTACATAGCTACATTCCTTGGTATTTCAGTGTTGTACTCTTACATAAGGGTATGCTTCTGGAACTCTTTTCAATGCTATTTGCACAGTGTGTAAAAGCAGAATAGCTGATATGCCTGTGTGTTTCTGCCTCTGCCAGGCCTCTCAAACACTCAGATACATATTTGAACAGACTCAGGGAAAACTAGGTAGAAGTGAGGTACACCTTTACAATATTAGAGACATTAAATTGAGACTTTGAGAGAACCAGAGAATATGGATTAATACACATTTCCTGAAGTACAAGCAGTGTCTAACTCTTACTTATTGTCATTATTCATTAAGTGTAATTCCCCACCTTTCTGCCTAACGTCAGTACCTTTCAGAGGGTTTCAGAGGGACACAGCTAAAACCTGTCTCCAAATCAGGGACATGCCTGAAAATTAGTCACAGTTGGGAAGTATGGCCTCTGCCTTAATCAGATATGCTAGTGTTTGTCCTGCTGTGATACTGTGTGGGTGTTGTAAAGTGCTGCTGTAACGTTATTTCCTGCTAAAGAATAAAAGCAGGCAGAGGCAAGGCTCCAGTTTCTTCAGCTGATTTATTACAAAACACAGAAACGCTTTCACCACAAGGCTTCTTCAGGTGTATAAAAAGCAGCACTCAACACACCCATTCTTATACTAAGCATTGGCTAGTCACATGGTTAAAAAGAGAATACTCTTAAAGGCACAAAGAACAATTGTATTCAGCCCACAGTAAAATGCATGGTAAAATATATAAAAACTTCATTACAAAAAACACATTTCATAAAAGCAATATTACAAAAAATGCATATTACAAATACATATAAACCACATAAATGTAACAGATTCTACCTATGTAATGGTCTATTCAGGATGGGTCTCAATGGTACATGGTCATGGGGTGGTGACACCAGAGTTCAAACTGAGAACCTGGAGGCTAAATGGATTGTGAGATTAAGAGCTAACACAGGACATGGTCTTAATGACCATGTACCATTGAGACCCATCCTGAAAAATAGACCATTACATAGGTAGAATCTGTTACATTTATGTGGTTTACGTGTATTTGTAATATGTATTTTTTGTAATATTGCTTTTATGAAATGTGGTTTTTGCAATGAAGTTTTTATATATTTTACCATGCATTTTATTGTGGGCTGAATACAATTGTTGTTTGTGCCTTTAAGAGTTTTCTCTTTTTAATCATGTGACTAGCCAATGCTTAGTATAAGAATGGGTGTGTTGAGTGCTGCTTTTTATACACCTGAAGAAGCCTTGTGGTGAAAGCGCTTTTGTGTCTTGTAATAAATCAGCTGATGAAACTGGAGCCTTGCCTCTGCCTGCTTTTATTCTTTGGATTTGTTTTGTGTTTTTGCAGAGGTACCTGGTTACTGTTGGAATTATATTTTGCTTTGCTTATTATTTCCTGCTAGAATGGCTGGTTCTCTTTTCACAGTCATGTAATGCAATTTTACAAGAACTGCTGGTAAAGATCCACAGAACAGGATTTGTGTTATGGCATTTCTAGTTGTCCTTTACATTCAGTCATTCTGATGCATGATATATTTATTTCAGCACCAATTTGTTGTATGTTTACCATGGCTTAGTGGTACTTCATGCAGTCTAGTGTGTACAAGGTCTGGGGTTTGAGGCTGATAGAGGTGTTTTATTTTGCTGCTGAGCAGAACAAGGGCCCTGACATACAGAGTGACTGAGGCACTTTTAAGCTGTTGTAAGCGGGTTTGCATGGGTTTGCACGATTCTTAGCTAAGCACACACAAGCACACACAGGCGCACACTCGCGCAAAATCACTAACTACTGCTTAAAAGTGCTTACTCCCGCTAACCCCCGCACTCATTTCTTTGAAAGAAAAGAAAATGGGGAGATAGGAAAGTGATGAAAACAGGGCACAAAGAAGGGAAGACAGTAGGGAAAACAGCTCAGGATGTGCAGAACGGGTGTAGGGAAGGCCCATAGCTGCCCATTTCTTTAACAGCAACATCTGTGCATATGCAGTAAATTTGGAGGGAAATATGAAACCTTCAACCCCTGTGAGAAGGGTTAAGACAAAAAAGTATGTTGTACTGCCAATTAAATCTCAGTTTATGTGTCCAGTGGACATGTGTGCAAAATGGGCAGCTATGTATGTGGCGTAATTTTTTTTTGGGAGCAGATTGCCCTTTTTTTCTTTTTTTTCAGGTGAGAGTGGAATGTGGGGAAGAGGAAGTAGGTATATTTGGGGAGGTAGGTTGGGGAGGTTAACAGACAAGACAAACAAGACACATACAGGGTGGAATATGACATGTGATGGGTGAACACCATCGATGGGAAAGGATGTTTGGAAATCACAAGCTCATGAGCCCACAGATGGCAACAGTGGAACTGAGATCCCCACCCATGGACAGTCACCACTACACCTTCACAGCCCAGAGGGTGGCTGTGCTGGGGGCTGTGTAGGAGGGAGAGGCTCACCCGTGAGTCATGCCACTCGTGCCTCAAGCTGGTGTAGAGGATCAGTGACAGAAAGCTCAATCTCCCTATGCACCACAGCCCGGACCGTTTGGAGGGTGATAAGTGGCCCTCCTCCACCCATGCTTGCATGGGGGGGATGAGCCCCATCCCCTGCAGCACTTCCACATGAAGGTGGCACAGGGCCAATGGAGGAGGAGGTCCCAGGCTGGGCACTGGACCTGCTGGTGCCAGGTGCCATCACCAACTGAGGTGGGACAGGTGGGTCCGCTGGGACCGGCCTTCCCATACGTTCTATGTTTAGGAGGATTTAATGAAAATATGGGTTAGTAACAGTCAACAGCATTCCCAATTAATTATAACAGCATGCAGAAGTATTCCCATTAATCCAACACACCAGAGTTCCAACAGTTGAACAGCAAGCATGACACATGCATATATGGGACAACAGTGGACATTACAACAGCATGCAGGTTTAATTGATGGCAAGAGGCCACCAATATTGTGGTATTTGAACAGGGCACATGCATAGAAATAAATGCAGATATTTATAAACCAATAGGACATATGTCCCAAGAAATGTTTTGAGATTAGACATACCCATTGAGGTGTGGAATTACATTTTTTATGCACATACAGTAGGGTGGAAAATGATAGCTCCATTAACAACTTATATATCCTTCTAGTTTACACTACATTCCTATTAACTGCAGTTATATGTCCCCTACATGTATTATTACACTACACAATTGTCCTTAGATCGTGAAATGGGTTTTGCTAGCTCTTTATATACATGGGCTGTATCTGACATGCAAACTGTCTGGGATGCAGATGTTACTGCTACATATTTTGTGAGTTGCGCATACACACTACTGCGGAGATGGTACACTGACAGCTCTACTTTCATATACTTATCTAGATATGTTTAGGTGAAATTATCACTTATATGTTAACAGCGCCCTACATTTCTGCCAGCACAATGACATTTCTGGGGAATACAATACCAAGCTACTCATGTGCCAGATTAACCTGTACATACTGGGCATGAACCAACAGTTGAGGACTGTGAATATGCTTACAAGCTACTGGCACTCCCTTCATCCACTTTATATGGGCCTACCCAACTGTGTGTTAACAGCGCTTAATACAGCAGTACTATTTCTATAATGCAAGGGTACAACAACATATCAAAGAAAATGACACATACACACTCCAGGAATTATACCTTTATTAAAGACTTAAAACACTTTTCTAGAGGCTCTCTCATTTGTTTTATATGACAGTACATGCCGAATAATTATTAGAGAATTATTATACCTTTATTTATTGTGTTTAAACACTTTTTTCAGGCTCTCTCATTTATTTTACATAACAGTACAAGCAGAATACTTACTAACCTGCCTGGTGGCACAACCTTTGCAGCCTATCTGCATAGGCTTGCTGATTCACAGCATGGACACCTGCAGCTGTGAAGTAATTGAAGTGATATTGAGACATACCTATTCATAGTATACACCAGAATAGCAAATCTTACATACTTAATTCCATGGATACTTAGTAGTGGGGCATTTGCCTTCCCATGGGCCTCCTGGATCCACTGGTCCAGTTGATCTGCCTTGCATCTTTTCAGGTCTGCATGGTGGTGTCTGACCTGCTCACCAGTCCGAGGGATGCCTGTGGCACTGGTGAGTTCATGAGCTAGACTGTCCCAGGCTTCCGCTTTGTATTGGGTGCCCTGGTATTGGCCCTGCAGGAGTCTATCCTCATGATTATGGACAAGGAGCCAAACCATTACTTTTGACTCCTCAATGCCCCAACATTGCGCTAGAAAATGAGAGCCCTCTCCAGCACCGGCCATTGCTGCCTGCAGATGGGAGCTACAACTAGTTATGGCCAGTATTCCTGCCTATGGAGCTTAAATATGCATAATTTCCCGCACTTATTTGTGATTGGCCAGTTTTGAAAAAAATGCAGCTGAAGGTACACTTGCTTAGCAATGGGTAAAATTACATTGATATGTATGTGTGTGTTGAAAGTGCATGCTTATGAAAAGCTGTCATGGCTTAGTGGTTCAGTACTGTAATTATGGTGCACAGTATCCCGGGTTCGAGGCCTGTCATTGCTTTTTATTTCACTACTGGCCAGGCCGGCTAGGAGGTGTGGCTATGTTTTAACGACTCTGCTCAACTTTGCCCGACGTTGTTCTATGTTGCCCGATGTTGCTCTATGTTGCTCTATGTTGCCCAACGTTGTCCAATGTTGCACTGGTTACCGCTGTGCGCAGCTGCGTGCAAACATTTTCTGTTTGCGCTAGTTGGCGCGATGCGCAGCTCCGCGCAATGCTATTGCACTAGTTAAAGCACTGCTAAGCTATGAGCAATTATACTGAAGTGTGCTTAATACTGGTAAACTTTGCTTAGCAGTGCTTCACATTGCTTAAGATACATTACTTATGCATTAATCAGTATGCATAACCATTTCACTTTCTTATATATATATATATATATATATATATATATATATATACATAATTCGTTCACTACTACATAGACCATTTCAATGCTTTTTAATAAAATTTCATTGGTAAATGTCAGGAATTCTTTTCATATACGGATTTCCAACAGAAAATAAAAAGGGGAGTGGTGGGACTCAAACCAGGAATGCCTCCTCTTAGTGCAAAGGTTCTACCACTACGCTATTGCTATTTTGCTTAATTTGCATATACGTTTCTTATCCTCTTCGATGTCTTGACTGCTAACTGTAGTTAAGCAATGGGCAAACACGTGCAAACATGCTGAAATACGGGCAGCTATATCGGGAATAATAAAAAAAATATATAGTTTTACATTTTATTATTGTACTGGGGTTTAGAATGTGGGGGAGTGTAGTGTTGGGTATGCACACATTTGAGCGGACTCGCTCATGTCAGTTGACATTTCCCTATTGTGAGACTTGCAGGGGAGTGGAATTTTGGACTACTCAGCAGTCCAACACGCCCCCTGCACTCATGCACGCTCCATGTTAGACTTAGAGTTGAGGCAGCGTGCCCTCATTAATATGCATGGAGCTCTGCCGTCTTACTCTTACACTCCAGTTTCTGTGTAAGACTACTTTAGTCTTACATGGAGGATTCGTGAATCCTGGGGCATATGTTTAATATATTTGAGGATAGAGTTTATCCATCATAAAGCAATGATATTGTCTGCGTATAATACATTTATTACACAAATAGTATAATGTGAGTGATTATTTGTACAGTGCATATATTTACAACTATGCATAATCTATTTGCTATATTAGAATCACCTTCTCATTCTATATATGATATCTGTAAGTGTTCTATCATATAGATGTATTGTATAACTATAACTATACACATAGAGTTATATCTATTTAACATATATAGGAGAAAACACAAAGAAAAAACTGAAAAAAGGCAAAAAATGAAAACGGACTGTAACAGCAAGACACGGACTGTTTATTAATGTAAGAGCTTTCGGCAGAGTTATTACCCAACCTTCTTCAGACAAACACAGCAACATAACACAGCTTCGAGTAATTATAAGCTTCAGGACTTGTAACAATCAATTAAAACCAATAAATTAATTATCCAATTAAACCAAATTTTAACATTTAAAAATAAACACATTCATGAATATCTAAAGAAACATCAAAAGAAAAATGTTATAACATTAAAAATACAAAGCCAGAACTACTCAGCAATCCTCATTAAAAGAGTTTCCTATAAATATTAATATATATTAAATTTAGGGTATCACACTGAATAAAACCTAAGCCATTTACTTAAAGAAAAAACAAAACTAAATATATGTTTTAGTGCACATGAAAAATACTATACATAATCTATATGGCTTATTTGGCCATCTACATATAAATGTTAGTCATATCAAAAAAAGCAAGCTTAAAAATAATATATCCCCAACCTATTGGTTAACGTACAAACCCATTTATAACCTCCAAATATTTATCCATACATGATATTTAAAATTGGGAATAAAAAATATAAATGTATTAAAAACAAGTCATATTTGACTTTATATTTAACTTAAAACCCTTCCTTAAAGATACTTTAATGGCCCTTAATGAAGGCTTCATGATGTAAACGGAGACAATAAAAAGAGTCCAGGGGACTGTATGAAAATATTTAACATATATACTTATACCAAAGCATCTATCCATCTTTAAATGGCTATTGGAAGACCTTATTCATATAAAGGACACTATATCTAAAGTACTATATACCTGTGTAAAAATGCTTTTGGTAAATTGCAATATAATGCTCCGAGTGTCATATAAAATATATATTGGGGGGGGGTCTATATATAGGTCAAGAACATGTAATAAGTCCTGTTTTTTATACAAACTGGTGACATATATATTTGCACCAAATTGCCTATATATATGTATTGAACTATTATTATCCATAGAATATATATTCTATGGTTTGAATGGGTTGCCCAGAGGTATAGAGTTAAAGTTATGTCTATTATATTTGTTTGAAGTTGAGCCTTGATGTATCCATACAATGTGTCGAGTGTTTATATTATATATATTTGACTGACATATGAAAGACAGAAATGCAACAGTATTATTTGTTTCTGTGGGGAAAAGCATAAACCTTCCTTGTTTAAAACTGCTTACATATATGTATTTATGACTTGGTGTATTCTAAATCATTTTAGCAATGATATATATATTTTATAATACTTGGTTGTCTATTGTAATTAAATGAAGAAAGTGGGAAGAAGTAAACGGAGCATCTTGTCTAGTGTGATGACATCATTGCGCATGCACAGAGGCGCTGCAATGACGACGAACACACTTTTTTAATTTCTAACATTTCTAACTTTTAGAAATGGAATATAACACAAGAGTGTAATATAAGTATATCTTAAGTGGAACACACTCGCTGGACAAGTTTAACAGTCACAACGTGATGGGAAGAATTTGAGTTTTAAAATGGAGTTTGAACACATGGCATGGGTAACTTTCTTGCATTTTAAACTGCAGCTTTATTTACACTGTTAGAAGTAGTAGGAATGTATAGAAGGTTAGACCTAGATTAGTTATTGTAATAATTTTTAAGTAACAGCATATATCTGAAGCAAAGCAGATAACATAGAGCAATATAATTCTAGCAAAGAATATATATAGAGACTTTCATTATCATTGTTGTTTAAATAATGATGATTAGCATAATATTTTGCATTTGACATGCTGCTGATAGAAGCAATGTTCTGAAATGTTTCCAAATATTAAATGCTTGTAGATGCCTATGAATGCTTTGACTGCTGAAATAGACTTTTAATGTGCTATAAGAACTGTATTTTAAAAGTAATATTCCGCAGTGGTGCAGCTGTAGTTCCGCGGTGGTGCAGCAGTAGCATTGTTGCTTTACAGCAAGAGGTTCTCCCGTTCTATTCTTGGCTTGGGTTGGGAGTGCCTTCTGTGTGGAGTCTGCATGTCCTCCCCGCGGTCGAGTGGGTGTTCAAAAGACATGAGTTGAATGGGCATGCCTTTGTTGAAGGTTGGGCATTGGGCTGACAACTCGACACCATAAAAAACAACTGCCAGTCATTAGCAGACCGGAGTTCTGCTGTGGCGACCCATAACTGGGAAAAGCCAAAAGACAAACAACAACTATGCAATGTAGATGAATGTACTGATGATTTTAAAAGAGGGTGTGTCTATGGTAGCTTGATTGACTGGGAGTGGTCTTTCAGGCTAATGAGGTATACAGGGACAGCTTTATAAACCTCTTTGTGTGTGTTTTTATATTTGTATATGGTCTGAAGAAGCCACGGACAGTGGTAAAAGCGCTTACCGAATATTAAAGTTCTCGATTTATTTTATGTGGTCTGGAGCTATACTTCGTACAACTGCTACCATATTTTTCTTTGCTGCTATATTTATTTATTTATTTATATATGTGTTTAAGTATTCAGATTTTTGCTTATTTGTTTATTTCAGCTTTATTAATCAGACCTGTTTGTTAAATTAGTTACAATGTACAAAGGGCCTATGATGGAGTCCTAGCTGAAACATGCACTTCTTTAGTGCTGTGATTCTAGTCTTTGACCTCTAGGCTTTGACCTGGGCTTGTACTTCCAAAAGCTTCTAATTGACACAGCAGCATATCTAATTCCTGGTTCACATAGTCTAACTGATGCATTCTTTCCTTTCCTCCTCCTTGTCTGATTACTTGTGTAATGTATTGTGGGGAGGAAGGTATTTTTATATTTAATTTTAGCAGTTAATTTGAACAAGTACTTATTCATACCTTATACCTCCTTACTCTCCCTTCTTCACTCATTTCCTTAATTCAGTCAATTCTCTCCCGATTGTCTATTTAACTATGCAATAACCCTGTTCTTCCTTCCCATTCATATTGCAATTCCTGCCTGCATTATACTAATTTACCTTTAAAATAGCTAAACTGGCTAAAATTTCTCTAAATATTAAATAATTGTCATATAAATTGTATCTATTCTTAACTAATGTGTTCATATTATGCCTAAGCTGGTATAATTACTTAAACCATAGATGTTTTTGTATTGTTTTTGAAGACCATAAAATTATTGTTCTTAAGATTTTTTTTACTTTGGAACGTTTATCCTTGGGCCTCCACTGAAAATAGGCACCTACCCAGTCGGACTATCCAGGCAATCAAATGTCGGTCAATAAACAAATAAATAAATCATATATGTCTGCCATAGTAAGTCTTGGTTTTAGGTCGAAATTGTGCAGGGATAAAATAAATATATAGTTGCTCTTCCTATCTTCTCAATTGATTGTTTGCATGTGAACAACACATGTATGAGGAAGAGATGAAGCTTAACTATTGCACATCTGCTTTAATAGTTTAATGGCTAGAACAGCCTTATCAGTAATCTGATAGCTGTGGATCTGAGTCCTTGTTGAAGTAAACAATTCGTAATAGTGTATGGTGCTAGGCCTTGACCAGAGCCTGAGCCTTCTAAATGAGACAGCAGTTTGAGTACTCATTCAATAAAGGTGGCAATTCATTCTCTTATTTATACATCTTTGATTGCTTGGATATTGTGTTGGGCAGGAAGGTATTTCCACACATAATTCTGTAGAAGCTTAATCTTGAGTTTGGGTTATGGATACAGTGGCGGCTGGTGACTTCAAATTAAAGGAGGGCTGCAGGAGACAGCTCAATGGGTGGGGCCAATGGGAAAGGGTGTGACCAACTAGAAAGGGTTGGAGCTATGCTCAAAACCACAACAACTGGAACTTTAGTTAAATACGCTGCCCTGGGTGCCAAACAGTAATTACGAGAGTCCAATGAAAACAAAATGAAGTGTAGAAGAAAAAAATATTTCAATGCATTGCTATATGACAACTTACTTAATATCCAGATGGAAACAGGTTGTGAGGCATGAAAAAATAAATTACTTTTTAAATACATTACTGGAATGCCAGTCAAAATCAAGTATAAAAAACAAGCGGCACTCAACTCAAACCACTTCTCCTTGCACTGTGGTTCTAAGTATAAATTTATATTCAGCTTTATAAAAGTACCAAGTAACATGCTGAAAGTAGCAATCTCTGTGATACCCCCACTTGTAAAAATGTGTCTTATCCAAATAAGACCTGCTGCCTGACACAACTATTTACTTGTTTCATGGAGAAGACATGACCAAACTAAAAAATGAACAGCAAACAAGAAACAAGCTCAAGATAAATTGCTTAAAGGATTCCTGCACAGGTTATGGACCACACATGATAGATTGGCATTCTGTTTATTTTATGGGTAAGGCTGCAAAGATGACTGCAAGTATCCAACAAAAGATGACTACAAGTCTCCAATAAATGTAATGAGCTTCTAAAAATACTGTAATCCTGTCCTTTTATTACAAATACTGTCATATGCATTTCAATAACCAAGGCTTATACATTATCTAGTTATGTAAATATTCTCTGCATGGCAACAACGAAAAGGCTTTCAATGTTGGTAATTCTTTAACAGTATACTTATTAAAGCTTACTTGCATCTTACAATCTCTGACAAGCTTACCTGATGCTCATTAAATCGTTGCTACTTAAACAGAGCAACAGGGCACTGTGACAGCATGCATTTCCTGAATAATAAGAAGCATAAATCAACAGTATAAAAATCTGACAGAAAACCAGAACATTCTGCAAAATTAAGGACAGATGAAAAACCACAGTCATACTTGTGGTCTACCTTGGATGGGGGAATACTCTGCACACTTACACTGCATAACTGCTCCTTTCCTTGCTTGGACACATCCAGAGCCACTACAATGGGGAGTGGGATGCAACAAGTATGTCATAATTTGAAATGTCTCTGGCTGACAGTGATGGCTCTGACACTCATACATCTCATCTTCAGAGCAAGAAATGACAAAGCCATAGAGAGAACTAGAAGTGGGACACAGGCCCAGAAATAAGAACAATTTTTAAATATTGCTCTTATTAACTTAGATAATAGAACAGTAGTAGATCTTGCATTAGTACAAATTTTCTGAAGGGTATGAAATCTGAAAGTCAAATGTCTGCCATTATTTTCTAACTTCAATCTTTAATGACTTGCCACTAATTTACCAGAAAACCACAATTTTATGAAAAACAGACCAAAAATGTGATGCAAAAATATAAAGTTGCCACACAATACAGCTGGGAACCTGTCAAAAAAGGGACACCTTTTTAATATTAACACTGTTAACTTGAGCAGCTAACAAAATAAGAGCATCTACATGCATTTCTGAAATAAAAGTAATCTATAACTCTGGTCATTACAGTTATATATAATTGTAAACCCTCCACATTTTCTTCCAAAATTGCAATTTTGAGGAGGGATTATTAGGAGAGAGCAACATTTTGAGCCAAAATTGGGGACAATTGAGAGGTTTGGATATTCCTAATTCTACAAAGTGATTTGCACATACCTCTCAACCTCTTAATGCAGGAAATCTGGACAAGGCCAAATATATTGGGGGAACATACAAACACAACTAAAAATTGCTCTTTTTTAAACTTAAGACAGTTGATAGAATAACAGGTCTTGCATTAACATGCATTTTTCTGAAGGTTATGATGTCTGAAACTCAATGTCTGTCATTTAGTGACTTCATTCCTAAATGATTTGCTAGAAAACCACAAATTGTATGAGGAACAAACCAAAAATAAGAAGCAAATATCTATTCATTCTGCAAAAATATGGACAACTGAGAGGTATTGTTCAACCGGGGCTGTCTGAGTTTGCTACCCCACCCCCTCACAAAATCATGGTCGAATGGAGCCTCCCCCCTGAAGCCATTCCAATGTCCCATTCTTTGGTTACTTTGCCCCATTTACCATAAACACTGTAGTGTGCATACTGCTTTACTTCTGCGATGATTTAGATTTCATTTGAAAAAGTTTTATTTTGCATTTTACACACAAACCCTACTAGATATCTGTTAAACAAAGCAATGCAGTCTCACAATGAAAATAGACTTAGCATTAAAACTTCTCTGCCCTTGAAACTCACATGCATTGAAACAGCATTGAAACCCACATTCAAAGAAAATACATTTTGCCAGTGGCAGATAAAGATTAACTCTGGGCTGTTTTCAAAATCATAGGCCCCTTGAACATAAAACATACACATGCTCTTTGATACACCTTCCTGACTGTACTACATTATATTCCTTGTACAATACAGTACAGTTGTTAGAGGGCATTTTAATTTTATTGTTTTGAACATTTTTTCAGTAAACAATGAAACAAAATGCATGCACCAATGACAAAACCACCCAATTCAGAACATTTCCATCATGAAACGTCTACTCAACCATCTATAGCCCACCAGTATCTCTGAAGTAGTAAAATCCACATTAAAGAAATCTGTAACTAATAAAGAGGTTGCTGCTAGCAAACAACTTTATATGTCATTGTTTCATCTACAAATAAAGTGCCTGTTGCCCTTGAAGAATAAATTGCCTATGTTGCATGCATTAAAAAAATAAGTTAGTAATACCGCAATAGGGAACCAATAGCAAACTGATAACAGGTTCATAGTTACTAGGTATCTTTGCCAAAATGACTACAGCATCCACCCCTTTACAACACAGTACAGTATCAGCAATACATCTACCTACTGTGGGAGTAGAACCCACAGCCTTCTGCATCAAAAGCAAGTACACTACCTGTTGTGTTATTAACAATGCAAGCAGACTTAGCATAAGCAGCACTAAACTTTTGTTCCCCTACAGCTCTCAGCTCCTTGTAAAATCTACTCGACACATAGCTATATCTCTGAACTTTGCAGCACAAGATATCTGGAAAAAGCCAGCATTTATTGGGGGGGGGGGGGACAAAAGGCCAAAACCAGGGACACATTTTAAACATTGCTTGTATAATGTTGGAAAGTTGCTTGAATAAAATGCTGTGTTACCACCATACATTTCACTGCCACGTCTTGAACCCAGGGCACCCTGTGCAAAACAGTCAGAGAAACATACCACTATGCCAAATCGGCTGAAACAGAGGAAGACAAACTTAAATGGCTACTATTTAGTGAAATCCAAAGAGACTTGCATGATTTTAAAATGGGCAATGTCTTCTTTTGGAATCGTGAAAGGAACTCAAAGGAAACTCAAAGGCTACAATTAGGAAGTGGGCGTAGCCATAAAACAATGAACAGCAGGTAACAAGTATGCAAAGCACTCCTGATGCACAAGCTACTAATTCCAACTGTGACAAAGTGCAACCTGCTAGTTTATCTCAAACAATTGCTAACACTGCATCTCTGGCTGATACAATATTACCTACAGTAAAAAATATGCCAGTAGTCAAACCTAAAAATACTTCATTACTATGCCCTGTTCACATAAATAAAGCAAAAACAACTACAGGTGAAGGGAGCAGCTCAAATGGGTTAAATGAAGCTTTTTTGTTAGAGAAACCGCTACCGATATGAGGGAGGTCTCACAATCGCTTCTTTGGCAAGACAAGGAAAACACACAGTGTGGACGACCAAAACAGAACTTGGAAAAGAACAAAGCAGGTTTCATTTTTAATATTTCCTCTTTTCCTTTAAATGACTCACAGTTATCTCTTTTAAATAGAGGACTGAGTTTTGTCCCAGCTTAGCAATACAATAAAAGGACATTAAACCTTAAGACTTTATTTCACAATGAAACTTCTGCACTTAATGTTTTCAAGAAACCTAGTGCTTTTATACCTCCCAGTAACTCTGGTATTGACTTGTTTGTTGACATCTGTGAAAGGCAACTGAGGAATAAATTAACTGGAGGAGGTAATAATGTCTTTCACAATTTGTCTAGCTCTGAACAGCAAGCACTTGCAGACCTTAAAACATTTGAACAGTATTGAAATTCATCCTGCCAACAAAGGCGGAGGGATTGTTATTCTAGATAGAGAAGGTTATGTTGATAATACGCAAACACACCTAAATAATGCTACTATTTACTGTGAGATTTCTCATACCTATATGAAAGCTTTGATGGACAGGCTACAAGTACTATTGTTTGATCTGTTAATAACAGGAATGATCTCTGAGCAACTTCTTGAGTACTTTAAAACAGATTTTCCAGTAGTGCCAATAATTTATGGTTTGCCTAAAATCCATAAAGATTTAATGAACCCACCTATGTGGCCTATAGTATCTAGCCGTGGATGGTCGACTGAGCCACTATCAATTTTAGATTTAATAAACTTGCATACTATTTTAAATGAATGTACAACTGTTTTATTAGATACTAAGGAATTGTTAAATGACTTAAGTATACACCTTGAAGCGCTAGATGACCCATGTTGGTTAGTGACACTTGATATAGAGTCATTGTTTACAGTGATCCCCCATACATGGGGGATAGTAAATGTTAGAGAATTACTTGTCAGGGGAGGTACTGAAGGCAATAAGATAAGACTAATGTGTGCATTATTGGAGATAGTCCTAGAAAACAACATATTTATGTTTGGAATAGTTATTTCAGACAGAAAGTTGGCATGGCTATGGGCACAGCTTGTGCAAATAGCTACGCCAACCTATCTCTGGTGCAGTGGGAAACTGATAACATCCTCACAGGAAATGCTTTTGCTAAATCTATTATTTGGTATAAACGCTTTGTGGATGATATTTTTTTGCTGTGGCATGATGATGAGTTTCATCTTAAACAATTCTTGGAGCACATTAACACTATTACTCCATTCTTAAAATTTACCTTTACGTATTCTGACAAAGAGATTGACTTCTAAGATGTGAAAGTTATAAGAGACACCCCTGAACTAATTTCTACTTCATTGTATAGGAAGCCTATCAGGAAAAATGTTTTACATAACAGTAGTATGCATCTTGGTTTTACAAAAGTAAATGTTTTGAAAGGACAGACAGTTTGTTGTATGCGGCTACACAATGATGATGCAACTTTATGTGAAGCACTGACTCTTCTTAAGCATGAATTTAGTGAAAGGGGATACAAAATGAAAGATATTGAGAGGCAGATTGATTTAGCATGGAAAGAAAGGGAAGGGAAATGCCAATCTTATTATAATGCTAGAAGAAAACATGCAAATGTTTTACCCATGGAAAATGTGAATACTATAATAACTTCAGGCACAGCAAGAAATGTAGAGAATAATATGCTGTGAGTACCACTGACTTTTGTGAGTAACATTAATATAGTTTGTGACATAGTCAGAAACAACTGGGATATCCTATCGAGTGTGAAAGAACTCGATGGAATAATAGGAGAGACACCATCCTTCTCCTTTAAACATAATAAGTCACTTAAAAGACAATTATGCTACAAAAAATAGATGAGCCAAAGTATGTAAAGTCTGATAGGATGGGCACGTTTGCCTGCAGGAGATGCACAGCATGCCCATTCATTTTTGGTGGGGGACAGTATAAACACCCTATCAGAGGTTTCTCCATTGATACACACTTCTATGCTGACTGTCACACTGCACATATAGTATACTTTAGTTTCTGCACGAATTCTGCCTATTATATAGGTAAAACGAATTGATTACTGAAGGACAGAATTTTAGAACATATAAGAGATATTAGAAACCAAAAAGAAAGCAATGCATTAGCAATGCATGTGATGCAAGAAGGGAACACACACACTTTTAAGTTCCTGGTTCTCCATATTGTCCATAGAAATAAAAGAGGTGGAAATATTATTAACAATACTGAAGCTTTGGAACAAGAATGGATTATTAAGTTCCAAGCAGACAGACCACCTGACCTAAACTCCAAGGTTTCTTTAAAACCATTTCTTAGAAACAGGGCCTTGAAGCACTGATGCTCTAGTTATTTAGTATTTTTTATGCTTTTTTATATAGCTTTTAATATTGTAACTAGAACATTTTAGAAATGTACCCCACATTCTATACAGCCTCTATGTGTTTTTTATATGTGCTTTTTTATATATATATATATATATATATATATATATATATATATATATATATATATATATATATATATATATTTTGTATATTTTTATACCTTAAGTATTATTATTTGGTGTATTCATTTTAACATGGAATTGATTGGTTGACACCATGATGCATCACTATTTAAATGAAGTTTTAACTGCTATAATTTGTCTGAGGAAGCAGAGAGGACTCTGCGAAAGTGCTCACATTTTTTTTCCTAAATAAAGAGTTACGTGCTGTGTGTATCCAGCGAGTTTTATTTTATTTTACTTATTGCTTCTTCATTATTGCTGGTTACTTCATCCAGAGTTAAGGATTTTATTTCTGTATGTCTTTTCAAAATGGTGGGAATCTGCCTTACTATAAGTCCTAATTTACTCTCCACATATATCAAAAGGGGCTCTGTAACCCAGTCCCCCCATCTACAATTGGTCTTAATGGTGGTTTGTTCAAACATTTATGTATTGTGGGCAACCCTTTGGTGTAAGGCATTCTAGGGTAGCCAACTGTGAAGAACATATATAGCTGCTCATCTATTTATCTGCACATTAACAGATCATATAAACATTCATTAATATTTTTAACAATTTTCAAATGCTGAACATGTGTTATTTGGACATATGTATCTGTAACACTCAACATTTCCTTCATAGAATGAACATAATCACCCCTATTCAGAACAACAACAGCCCCTCCTTTGTCTGCTGGTCTTATGCTTAGGACTTGATTGTTCTGCAAAGAGCACAGGGCATGTCTCTCATCTTGTGTAAGATTATAAGAAGAGCCTCTATTACTAGTATAGAAACTATTATCAATTTCATTTTCACTAGCTCTAATAAAAGATTCTACCTGATTAGGCATTGCAGGCGTAAAAGAACTTTTTTTTTTACAAAATCTAGTACTGCTCTGTCTGTTATCATTTTTAAAAAACAATTTAAGTGCCACATTTCTACCAAATACTCTTAAATCAGAGTCAGCAATTCACTTACTTCAGTACATGCAGACGGTATGAGAGTCAGGCCCCTGTTTAATACAGCTTTTTCAGCTTCAGTTAGACTATAGTCCTACAAATTAGTTTGCCTTTGTCTCCTGTGCAGAGTTGTTCTCTCTCCTGAGAACTTCCTTTTTCTGCTTCCTCGGCTCATTGAACGCTGCTGTTGTCTCTGCACATTCTGCTTTGTTGGTAATGGTAAAAATCGATCAAAAGTTGGTGGAATAAACTGTTTAGGTTGTGCTCCCTGTACGACCTGATTATTAGCTTGCTGGTTAGGCAAAGGAGTTATACTGATTTCAGATGCTGTTTGGGACACATTAATTCGTTGAAAAGTAACATTCTGACACTCCTCCTGCGTTTTTATCAGCAGAACTGGTAAATGCATGTGTGTTGTGCTTGATGTCGGTGCTCCTACATCCTCCACTCTGCCATCATTATTATTAGGGCTTGCAAAATTAGAAATAGTTCGTGGCCATGTAAACACATGATGAAGACTAAAGTCCATAAAGTCTTTTTGTAGTGTACGTTGATTAGTTTGCCTTAGTCTGTTCTCACACAGTGCAACATTAATATACATGTTATTCAAAGCACTCGTATAGGTCTCCCCATCAAACTGCTCTACAATGTCACAGTATTTTTGTTGTATACTAGTGCTTAGGCTCAGTTCAAACAGATCAAAATAATCTATAAGCAGCTGCATGTATTTTCTACATAGTTCCAAGTTCAATTGCTGCCACTCCTTCAATAATTCAGGGTGGGTTTCACCGTAAGTAGGCCTACATAAAACCCTCATACCTCTTGGAACCTCGTTAAAGTGAAGGCAAGCTTCCAAATGTTGTCTCTGCCAAGTAAGGCACTTATACTTAGAAATGTCATTCTATAAATCTTTTACCTTCTGCATGAACAACTGGTCTGCTGTGCTCACATGTTCCAGGATTCCCTTCAAACCTCATGGTTAAAAGTGGATTATCTCCTCTGGTTAAAATATTCTCTCATTTAGAATAGGTTCATAGGTTAGTACTAAGCTAACTGCCCTTGAGAGCCATTGTAAGCCTAGCCAATTATCCCTTGTGAGATTCAAACCCTGCACCTTGTGTTTGTAAGGCAAACACCTTAACCATTAGGCCACCCTCCCAACCCCTGCATTTCATTCACCTTTGGAACATAGTCTAGCTCAATAGGTGTATTATCAGCCATGTGGCTCTGCTGGTAAACAGTCAGCCAAAAAGCACAAACACAAATTACCAGCAATAGTCCAAAGATCATCCAAAAACGGAATTCTTAAAAATATTAATGAATGTTTATATGATCTGTTAATGTGCAGACAAATAGATGAACAGCTATATAGGTTCTTCACAGTTGATTACCCTAGAATAGCTTACATCAAAGGGTTGCCCAAAATACATAAATGTTTGGACAAACCACCATTAAGACCAATTGTAGATGGGGGGGGCTGGGTTACAGAGCCCCTTTCGATATATGTGGAGAGTAAATTAGGACCATAGTAAGGCAGATTCCCACCATTTTGAAAGATATGTCCCATTTTTTGAGAGATCTGAGGGGATTAAATGGAACACCAGGGCTAAGTAGTTGCTATATGGTCACCCTTGATGTACAGAGTCTGTTCACTTGTATACCCAATGAGTATGGAGTTGAGGCAATAAAAAGTGAACTGAAAGAAATGGGGAGCAATGATACAAATGAAATTATGTTGATCTGCACATTATTAGATTTAATATTATCTAACAATATATTTGTATATGATAGCAATATATATTTACAAAAATGGGTTGTTGCCATGAGCACCCCCTGTGCAAACTCATATGCAAACATGGTAGTTTATTATTGGGAGAAACAGTATTTATTTAACAGTATGTACAGTAAATACATTAAGATGTACAGACGTTTTGTCAATGACACCTTTATTCTGTGGGAGGGGGAGCCATCACTATTGTTGGATTTCATTAAGTACTTGGAATCTACAACGGACTTTTTGAGATTTACAACATCTTTCTGTTTCATAGAAATAGACTTTTTAGACGTCTCTGTGTATAGAGACAGTTTGGATAAAATCAACACCAGGCTCTATAGAAAAGCCCATTAGAAAAATAGTCTCTTAGTTCATAATAGCATGCATCCTAAGTACATATTCCCAAATATTATCAAAGGGCAATTAGTTAGAATTAGCAATATATGCAATGTGTACACTGATAAAGAGAAAGAAGTTAACTACTTTGAGCAACTATAACCACAGCATATGTATGATGTAAAAAATAAGAACAAATTAAATGCTTTAGCTAAGCATGCAATGGAATTCCCTTCATGTAATTTTAGGTTTAGAGTCCTACAAAATGTTAATAATGACAAGAGGGGGTAATTTATACAATTTAATTGAAAGAATTGAATTAAAGTGGATATTAAAGCTGCAAGCTCATGTATACCCTGGGCTGAACAACTATGCCTGCATTAGACCTGAGCTAGAAGCTTGCTCATTTAAATAAGATGTGATACTAGCTGAAGACTTAATTGATGTATTTTAAGGGTAGAATTTATTGTAATGATGCATTTAATTATTAATTGATAGTGCTTTGTGATATAAAATGTGTAAGGATATTTACTGTTTTATTGAAGACTTGAGGAAGTGTGGCTTGTTCTACATGAAAGCGCTTATCTAAATAAGCCTGTTTTAAGCTGTGGTGCTCATCTGGATTTTTTTGCTTTTCATTTTTCCTGATAAAGATATAAGCATGTATCCAAAAACTCTATGAGATGTTTACAGTTACTCCAAAATCCTTATACTCCAAAACACTGCCCAGTAAATTCCCAAATACATGCAAAATGTATTTGAAGGCTGATTATGCAAAACTGTACTTGCTTGTATTGGAAGATATAGTATTACCTTCAGTCTAGATGCCTCTGAAGTTTCTTGTGACCATTTAATCAGATCAGCATTCCTTGGAAGGGCTAGCCACCTGGTGATGTGAACACTGATTGTAGATGATGGTCACTGTTGATGTGACAGCCAGGCCTCATTTCTCAAAAATGGGAAAAAGGGGGTGATGAATCGATGGATGGATGGATGGATGGTTGGATGGATAGATGGATGGATGAATGGATTCCTCCTGCCCTTGTATCATCTGTGAACTTCTAAAGCCAACAAGTATCTAAATTTGATATCATTGTCATAAAAATATTAAATAGAGCCAGACCTAAAATAAAAATTTGGCGAACAGCTCTGTTAATCAGAAAACAAACTGAATCACAATATGGTCACATATGCATGAGGATAGAATGAACAAAATGCCGGCTGTTAAATTAGTATCTGCACTTGCTAAACATGATAAACCACACAGTCTAGCAGGCCATCTGACAGTCCCTGCAAATGAGTACAAAGTGCTTTTCATAGCTATCTTAATAAACTCTTTCTTAAAGACGTTCTTGGCATTCCTGTGTTGTGCTGATGCCAGAAAATGGCCAAATGATTTCATGTCTTACAGACAGTAGTTAGAAAACTGTATGAGGGCAATAGCATTTAAAAATTCTTGTTCAATATTGCTGTGATATAGCTTCAGTGGTAAAACACATGACAAGTTGGATGAAATGACACGTGCTTTCTCTGGAGTATTCGAAAAATTTTGCAACAAGATAATATATTTTGGAGTGCTACCTTTATGTCAAAATACAGCGAGGCTATTGAGGAATGATTAGCCAGAAATGTATTGTATAGGCCATCTGATATCCCATAACCTACTACAAAGATTTTTTTATAATTTAGTAAGTTAAAACAGCTTGGGCAAAAATGATGAAATCTCTCATCATCAAGTCAACTCAGGAATGTGGGATAACAAGCAGTAAAAATGATTTTTCGGCTTCTCCCATTAGAGGTCACCACAGCAGATCACCGGTCTGCAAATTGGTAGTGGAGTTTACAGTGTCGAGTTGCCAGCCTGGCACCTACCCATCACAGAAGGTACACACATATACTCACCTACTGCATGTCTTTTTAAAACTCAGGTTGGACATGCAGAATCCACACAGAAGGCACTCCACCAGAGAATCGCATTGGAGAACCTCTTGTAATCAGAAGATACTTGCAGCCATGACAGGATGTATGAACTGGATTAATTTAATCTTAGTATTCAGATGAATTGTTTTCTTTATTATAAGACCTTTGCATTGCCAGCTTGTGGTCAGAATCATTAATGCTGATGTTTGAGTATGTCTTCAATGTTAATACACATATATATATATATATATATATATATATATATATATATATATGGATCTACTTTCTATCAACAAAAGTATGATCCATCGAATCTAACTTACCCGCTCACTATCCACCGAAACTGCCTTTTAAATGAAACAACGAACTGCTAACTTCCTTTTCCAGAGAAAGAAACCACTGGACCATCATAGTGAACTGTACCTTCTCCTCATGTAGTGTGATCTTGGAGTTGGTATATTTAAGTAGGGGGGTTGTGGGGATGAAGGCCCCCACTTTGGTGGGTTCTGTGTGTTTCCGTTGTGTGTCACTTGCATGGTGGTCCAGTGGATCCTTTCCCTGGGAAAGGAAGTCAGCAGTTCGTTGCTTCATTAAAAAGGCAGTTTTGGTGGATAATGAGCATGCAAGTTGATTTGATGGATTGCACTTTCATTGACAGAAAGTAGATCCATATATATATATATATATATATATATATATATATATATATATATAGCTATATATAAATAGATATAAACAGACATAGACACACACACACACACACACACACGCACACACACACATATATATATTTATATATATATATATATATATATATATATATATATATATATATATATATATATATGCATGCATACATACATATATAACAAAAAATGCCTGAACCTGAGCACTCCAGCAACTTGAGTCCATTCTTATATATATATAATTGCAGACACATGCTTTCAGAGCAATAAAAGCACTCCCATATTCTTGGGTATGGTGTTTATTACACCTTCATACCCACTAGCAGCTGAGGTGGAATATTGGTATTTGTCAAGGATATCATCACTTCATGACAGATTCCTCAGAACACCACATTTGAACTCCTAGATGTCCAAGTCACCATAAACAAGACTAATTAACAAGACACCATAAACACATGCTAATAACAGCTCAGATCTCCTAAATTTAACACAAAATGCTTTCACTGCCATTGAATCCTGGCTAACTGAGGCCCAGCTGCTACTGAATCCCAAAAAGACAAAACTTTTACTCTTTGCATCCAAACCCCTTCTAAACGTTACAATGTTCTCACATAACACTACAGAAATTGAAATTGTAAAGAACTCTAAACTACTTGGCATCACTACTGATGGCAAACTTACGTTTGAAAATCACATAGCACAATCAAAAAGACCCATTTTAAACTTCATAAGCTCTATAGGCACAAACTCTACTTGGACAAAGACACCAAACTAGCACTAGCAAATAGTCTACTTCTGCCTCATCTTATTTATGGTAGCTCCACCTTCCCTAACATTACACACATCTCTTCTGAACAAACTATAGTCATGCTACTATAAGTTTGTCTGCAATATGCCAACTCGCACTTATCCCTGCCTGCCCATCAAATCTACACACTGGCTAAATTTCCCCCATTACCTAAAATATATCCAGCTAACTCTTACCCGCAAATTGCTCTATAACTCTAATTACTGCCCATCCCTTCAAACAATAGTACAAGCTTACACCCCAAAGCGTTACCTTATGTTGTCCACAAAACATCTCCTAACTGTAACTTAACCCAACAAAAGAGCCAGACAATGCCTTTATTCCCATGCAGTTGCTAAACTATGGAATGCCCTCCATCACTCTATCACTCAACTAGACACAATAACAACATTCAAAAAAACACTGAAAGAATTCTACCACAGTAACCAAGTCTGTTCCTGTACTATCATGAGTAAACCACCTTAAATCATATTTTGCTACTTATCCTAACAATTTTTCCTTTTTACCACTTTATACTCAATCTTATCAACTTTCAGCATCTCTGCCCACTCTATTTATATTTATAGTAACTTTTACTATCAACAAAATATTTCATGTAATGTCTCAATCATTGTTTTCTAAGGCCATGGTATACTGATTGAAAAGTTCTACTTGATGCATGCCAACCTTATTTGTGACTCTGCTATAATTTAATAATGTCTAATCTTAAATTTAAAAATGTCTATAATTACTGAAGCTTTTATTTTGTTTTTTATTACATCTTTGTATTGTATAAACAGAATTTTAAAATTGTCTCTAATTTGTGGAGCTTTTCTCCTCGGCCTCCACTGAAAATGGGATTTTTTAGCCCAGTGGACTTTCCTGGTAAACAAATGTCAATAAATAAATAAATAAATAAAAAATAAATAAATTACCACTTCTTAGCTAGCTATACAACAAGCTGTGTGCCCCCTTCTGACTATGAAAGTTATCTTAACACATTGGCTGAAATCACCATTATATCCAGCACTTTCCACTTAGGGACTTCAAGCATCTATCAATAAACTGGCTGATCTACAATGTTCACTGGTTCATAGGATGATATTAGTCTATTGGCCTTGGGGCTTTTAGAAGCCCAGCCAAGAATTTCACCTATGTTTCACAAAGTCAGCACCTGTTTTCCCTGTCCAGCAGGGGCACAGGTGGGATCCCAAGGGTAGATTTTCTGTTTCTCATCCAGTCGTCCAGGATCCTCTTAAAGAGGACTAGTGAGGTACTTTGCTTGACATGGACAGGAAGTCTATTCCACAGATGGGGTAGTTGTTGGGGCACAATCTATCCCATCAACAAGTTATATTAATGTCACAGACCAGGTTGAGACCTTGTGTGCAGGTTGCATGAGTGGAGTTTGACTTACGGATATGCAGCAACTCCATCAAGGCTGAGTCTGAGACGGCCTTGTATGCCAGACACAAGTCAACTCTGAGCAGTCTGTATCAGACTGAGTAGAGAGACAGGGCTTTTAGCCTATCTGTATAGGATAGGTTTTTGAGACCCTGGATTTTTCTGGTCAGGAACCTCTGTGGTCTCTCCAACTGCTGTATGTTCTTGGAAAGGTACATGCCGAAGGGGGCATTGTACTCATAATGGATCTGATAAGGGAGGACTACAGGGATGATATGACCTCCTTGTTCCTGGATGAAATGCCCTTACTTATGAGGTGGGTCATGTAGAAAGCCTTCCGTACAATGGGTGGCCAAGTCCCTCACGACTGATTGCATGCTTAGTACATTGTTATTAATGTGATAATTAGTGGTGACATCATTTTTCCCAAAGGGAATGATGATGCATTTCTTGGCATTCAGTTTGAGGCCATGCTTCTGGCACCACTCATTAGTTTGGTTAAGGCCCTCTTGGAGGATGTCTATGGTAAGTATGCCCAATGCTTCCCTGACATAAATGCTATCTCTCTTTTATATATAGTTAACCATCTTACTATGGGCCTCATTATCCTTGATCTAGTCCACATAATATGGCCACTTCTTTCACATCTTGATATGTATCTTCCTGCCTTCTAATATTAGCAAATAAACTAGTAAGTTTTTCCTTTAAAACTGGTGGTACTTCCCCTGTAAATACTTCTGTGTTAGAGACTTTTCAAAGGCAAACCTTCTTCAGTTACTCGATGACCTAAATAAATGTTGCTGTAATCCTTCTCCAAAGGATCTTATCGCTACACCTACTGCCTATAAATTTGACTTATACTTTCATTTAAATTGTTGTATTGCTAAGGCAGTCACTGTCTGCATCAAATATAAAACAAACCCATGAGTTGTAGAACTCTTATAAACAAATTAAACAACTAAAGAAGTCGCTTAATGCTAAGAAGTCTCATACATTTTATCTTAAGTTCATGCTTAAGAAAACCAGCAAAGAACATAAAGGAATCAGTAAGAAGCTCAAAACTGAGTATGAACTTAAAATAACCACTAAAATCAAAAATAACTTTGTATTTTTTTTAACTATGTCAGGAAGTTAAGAACACTAACACTAAACAATGTTTGGAACTAATCCACAATAATAGTTTGCACTCTGACCCAAAGGAAATAGCTACTATCCTAGCAAACTTTACTCCAGTCATAGCTATTTCAGAGGTTCCACAATCCCAGCCAACTCCCTTAATTATTATGGAACAAGTTTTTTTTCAGCCTCTCAGAAGCTAAGAACTCCTCATCCATGGGCCCTGTTAGTATACCAGGTTGCCCTATTATGATACCTAATTTGGCCTGTCTGAACCACTACTATCCTGTTTATTCTAAGCTTTTCCACTGGTTGCATTCCTGAAGCCTGGAAAACAGACATTGTAATGCCATCACAAAAGGGTGTCTCAACCATGGACCATGGTAACTATAGACCTATTAGTCTCCTTAGCCTCATGTGCAAGGGTATGGAGCATATTATCTCAGCGCTCATTAATCTGCATAATGAAAATCTCTTCATCTTGGACCTTCATCAATTTGGCTTTGACAAAGGAAGTTCCTACCTCCTTAACCTCATTAATTTCTTTGTAAAATTAACTGAAACAGTTTACAGCAGTTATGCAATACATACAACATGTCTAGATCTGACCAAGGTCTTTGACAGTATACCCTATGCAATCATTATTGACAGACATCTAAATCTGAATATAAATTCTTAATGTCATGTGGTAGATAGCTAACTAGTTATCTGACACAACCAATGTATTTAGAGTCTCATTTGTAACTTTTGAAAGAGAAAACATTACCCTTGTTCTACCACAGTACTCAGTGCTGGGCCCTCCCCTTGTTCTACCACAGTACTCAGTGCTGGGCCCTCCCCTTGTTCTACACAGTGCTCAGTGCTGGGCCCTCCCCTTGTTCTACCACAGTACTCAGTGCTGGGCCCTCCCCTTGTTCTAACACAGTACTCAGTGCTGGGCCCTCCCCTTGTTCTACCACAGTGCTCAGTGCTGGGCCCTTCCCTGTCTGGCATCTATTTTCCGGACCTGCAGCTCAGCACTCATGGCCTATGGTTATCTATGTTTGCAGATGACTGTAAATTGGGTGGTGTTGTTTGAGCACAGTTGCTCCAGCATGAGTTAGACCATGTTCATGACTGATGTAAGGACAATGGTCTCAAACTAAATGTGAAAAACTGTAGCATAGTTCATTTTGGTAAAGAAACCATTTCTACATACAATATAAATGACTCACCCCTTCAGTCAGACACTGTTGTAAGAGATTTAGGCACTGTTTTGATAATTCATTATCATTTCACCACCATGTCTCCAGGGTAGTTCAGAAAGTCTTCTATCTGGCTGATCTAATTTACAAAGTCATCTCCACTAGATTCAGATAAGCCTTAATTCCCTTTTATTTGCATCTCATTAGACCTATTACTGAAAATAATGCACCTTTTGGCATGTATTTGTCTAAACATATCATTCAGCTTGAAAGATCTCAGAAATTCATAATAAAAATATCAGTGGCCTCAAAAATCTTAGTTCTCGGGACAGATTGGGAGCCCTTTCAGTACTCCTCCCTGTCGGGCCTTTCAAACCATGAAAGATCCTACTCTCATTGATCTCCTGTTCCTTCACATAAGTGGCACCTCAGTTACCTGGCAAAAACAACTAAACCATCATCAACAGATAAATAAGATACTCACATGACAGATTCACATTCCAATGTATCCTTCATCTCTGGAGCAAACTTGCACTACATGTCAAGCAAAGTAGCACTCTTTCCACTTTCAACTATATTTGGATGGTCAGTCTGAAAAAAATCCCCTGGTCTGTCTTGCATTGCCCTCTTTGAGGCTGGAATGAACTTTTAAACTTAATAATTTAGGGTTTTGGCCAGGCTTGTACTGGTCTTCAGAGTGATTGCCTAGTACTTACCTATGTACCTATATATTGCACTTGAGTATATGTATAGACATACACACTTGTGCGTGCGCACACACACACACACACACACACACACACACACACACACACACACACACACACACACACACACACACACACACACACACAACTAGATATGAATACATCACACAGAAGTATATGTATATTCACACACATAAGTACATATGCTACATAATGCAATGCTGCAAGAGCAAGAGAAAACAGTATGATTTGGATATGCTGACTCTCTCCCTTTTAGCAATACCAAACAAGAAACAATTCATCTTCTGATGCCTGTGCCATGAATGTTTTAGAACTATGCATGGATGTCTTTAAACTGTTTTTACCATACTCTTTACAACTTTCATTACACTACAGCCTTCCTTTTTGTGATTTTGCATTTGTGGTGATTTACCATACAGTATAATCAAACCTGAGGTAGGTGAGAGCCCCCCTTCGCTGTGTTGCCATTGACATGACATGCCCAGTACATTATATGCAGGCTTTGTTGTTCTGCTAATTTCGTTTGCTCATGTGTTCTCATTACTGCCCAGTAGACATAGTGCTCATGTCCACAGCATACGTATAAAGTATGAGATGAAGGATAATGAAATGGTCAGTTCCATGTCTGCTGAGCCCAGGATACTGAATGGTCACTGGTGCTTTTCAAATCGTTATTCTAAAACATGATGTTTCTTACTGTTAAGCAACAATTTTTCAGGAAAAGTTCTTGCAAGATGCTTATAATATATTTGTGTGTGTGTGTGTGTGTGTGTGTGTGTGTGTGTGTGTGTGTGTGTGTGTGTGTGTGTGTGTGTGTGTGTGTGTGTGTGTGTGTGCCTGTGTATAATACATTTGGTTGGGCTTACCCATTGTTGACAACATTTTTGGTGTAATGGTCAGGCTGCAAGGGCAGCAATAGTCAAAGTGTTGAATATTGTATATAAAATAAGCAGGATTGGGTACTCTTGCTGAAAATTTCATTTGTAATGAAGGTTTTGGCACTTCGGCTGAGTGTGTGTGGGTGTGGTTCAAAGACATTCCAGTTTTCTGGATACTCTAGATGAAAAGTGTTTTATTGTAATGATTCTTTGTTTTTCAAAGTAAATTTACAGCCATTTATCTGTCTATCTATCTATCTATCTATCTATCTATGTATCTATCTATCTATCTATCTATCTATGCATACATGTATTTGTAGGTTATGCAGGTGTGGAAACATAACTTCTTCCCCCAGTAGAAGTGTCTTTGCTTATATATTTTGTTATATTTGTTGTAGCTCATTTATTGGCCATGGAATACTTTTATTGGTTTTAGTTGTTTTACAGTCAATACCTAACAGTGTCTGTGTATTGTTTATAGACTGGAGGATGTCAGCTTGTTTTTCGCCAATAAACTTTGATTCACTAAAGTCACCTATCCTGTTTTTGTGCATTTAGGATAGGTATGTGAAATCATGTGATTAATATATCATAGGGGTATTGCCACCAAATATTAGTGCATTACACAACCCCCCCCCCACACACACACACACAACCACACACACATATGGTTACATATCTATGGGCATTTTGAAGGACCATAAATTTGTGTATTGCATGGTTTTGGAATAGCACATTAAACTGTAGAATCCAGTTAATTGGTCAGAAGGGTGGCACTTTTTAGAGAAAGCATACTAATGAAGAAATAAACTTTAGAACTAAGATTTTGCTGAAGATAAGCTATTCTGTGCTATACAAAAATGCATTAAAAAAACTTAAAATAGTCAAGAAAAATTACATACCATGGCAGATGTTTTATGACACAGAGAAACCTTGAGTTCTGTAAAACTGTTGCACCTGCATAACTGGATGCTTTATCAAATGTCACACTTATGTTTAAAATTCTCCTGTCATGCTATGAGAGTGGAATTAGAAATCTTAATTAAGTATATGCTTCCCATAGATACTACATGGCTTTAGTTAGATATCAAAATAAGGAACATTGAAGGTGATAGAGTTCAGGAAAGGCCACTAGGATTATGGAAGGGAAAACAAAGAGTGAATACAGCTAAGGAAAAAGTCTGTAGGTATTTGGGGATGATTGTTAATGTTTTCTATTTTAAGCTCATTTGTGATGCCAGAACTTTGCCTTACGGAAGATGTTTGCTTAGTTCTGTTCTGGGAGTTATATTTGTTAGACTTTCCAGCCTCTGCAATGCATAGTAATGAGATCAGAGTTTTGCACTACAGTTTAGTTTTAATTAGTCTCTTGTGGTGTCACTTATTGAAATATCTAATTCCACAAAAAAGAGAGAGGGTGCTACTTCAAAAACCATTTAAATAATATTTACTTAACACACTATAAATAGTCCGGTACAGCAACTGTCTTTGTCTTGAGAACCTAGTTCAGCTAGCATAAAACTATCGTGAAACTTCAGGAAATGCTCACATTTTTTAATGGACACATTTAGGAGACTAGTTCCTTTTTTCTTCTGTGGGTAAGAAAATACTGATGTGTTTAAAAAAATATACAAGAACATATGAAATGATGACACTTGGCTAAAAAAATGAAGGATTGTTATACTTTATGAGTCATTTTATTTTAAACAATATAAACAGGATCAATACAAAACACTGTAACCTTGTATTAGATACAATCAGATGTTTAGGTTTGTGTCATTATAGTACATTATAATATCATCTGCTATTGGTTATGTTTTTTCACTGTTATGTTTTCATTTACAATGGATTTAGTCGAGGCACTGAATATACAGTACTGCTTTAACAACAGTAAACTGGCTCAGAGATAGAACCCACATCGTCAGAATTGCAGGTGCCATGTCAGACTCTAAATCAGTTACAAGTGGCGTCCCACACGGCTCAATCCTGGGACCTCTCTTGTTCAGTATATATTTCTCTGAGGTACAGGCTAACACGGGAGGACTATGGCTGACCAAGTTCGCAGATGACTGCAAACTGGGTGCCATAATCGACTCGCCCACTGACACAAGCATCCTCCAAAAGGGTCTCACAGAGATGGATAACTGGTGCCAGAGCCATGGCCTAAAGCTAAATGCCAAAAAGTGCATAGTCATCCCCTTTGGGAAAAACAAAGTGCCCACAAATGACCACATAGGTGGTAATCCATTAAGTACGGAAGAAGTAATTAGGGATTTGGGGACCCAAGTAGATAGCAATCTCTCCTTTGACAATCACGTTGCCAAAGTGGTTAGAAAGACCTTCTGTATAGCCCACCTTATCACAAAAGGGTTCACATCTAGATCAAGAGAGGTCATTGTGCCCCTCTATTCATCACTCATCAGGCCCATAATTGAATACAATGTCCCATTTGGGATGTACCTTACCCGACACCTGCAGCAACTGGAAAGACCCCAAAAGTACCTCACCAAGAGGATTAAGGGACTCAAACAGATGCCCTATGCAGTTAGGCTAAAGAAACTCTAGCTCTTCTCAGTTGCTTACCGCCTACTCAGAGTCGATCTGTGCCTGACGTATAAAGCCATGTCCAACCCAGAATTAATGGACATGCTCCACCTCAGGAAATCCAAATCCCTTAGAGCTACACGCTCCAGGGACTTAAACCTCAGCACAGAAATAAATAGGACATGCTGGAGGGACAGATTCATATCCCAGAGGCTCCCCTCACTCTGGAACAAAATCCCAAGCCATGTTAGGCAGAGTCCCTCTATGACCCTCTTCAAGAGAAATCTTGCCGAGTGGATGGGAGATCATAGGTTTACCCCTGGGATCTCTTCTGTGTCCCTACTAGACAGAGGCACAGTAAACTAACCTCAAAAGGACTATCTTCTGTGACCTACTATACAGAGGCACAGTCAACTAATCTAAAAGGGTGGCGAAATCCAAACACACTCTGGCTAGGCTTATAAATGCCCTAGGGCAGATAGCCTAGTATCAACCTATGAACCTATGAACTTAAATGGCTCTTGCATTAAAGAAATGCGATCTTTGTCACTGAAGGTACCATTGTATGTGTTCATTTCTGGGGGAATGGTGATGACACTTTGTGGAAACCTCGGGGTGATCATCTCTGTGTCCCACTTTAAGCAGCTTCCTACACCTGCCAACTGTCTAGTCTTGTCACTGGCTGTGGGAGATTTCCTTATCGGAGCAGTTGTTATGCCTTTCAGCATGGTCAGAACTGTTGAAACATGCTGGTACTTTGGGGATGCCTTTTGTCTTACTCACTCTTATTTTGATATGTCCCTAACTACAGTTTCTCTGTTCCATCTAATATTTATGGCACTTGACTGTTATTATGCAATTTGTGATGCATTGCTTTATCATGCAAAAATGACTAATTCTGTATCTGCGATATTTGTTGCAATTAGCTGGGTTATTCCAGCTATTTATGGATACATTTTACTTTATTTTAAAGCCAACATAAGTAGACTACAGAATGTTGTTTCTTCTGTGTCTGGTATAGGTCAGTGTGTGTTTTCACTTAATGCATTATAAGGAACTGTAGATGCAATTCTAGCTTTCTTCCTGTCATGCTTAATATTGATAAATGTTTATGCAAAAGTTTTCCTTGTTGCAAGAAGGCATGCAAAAGCAATTAGATGTGCATAACACAAGCTTTCTGCAGAGAAGAATAAAATATCTCAAAGTAAGGGAAAAAAGGCTGACCTGACCTTGACAATGATGATAAGTATATTTATGATCTGTTATTTACCTGCATTCATAGATTCTACTGTTAGTCCTTATATTAACTTGTATGCCCCTTCCTCTGTATCTGATGCTTTGTTATAGTTATCATATTTTAATTCTGCATGCAATCCTGTCATCTATGCATTTATTTATCCTTGGTTTCAAAAAGCACTAAATACTATTGCAGCAGGCAATATATTTAGAAAGGGCTTTTCATCCACAGATTTGTTTTCAAATTATCACTAAATGAAGTTGCTTGAAATATATTGCCTTTGAAAATATCATTGCACAGAAAATTTCAAACACTGTACTGTATTACAACAGAGTAAACATTTATTTTTGTCTTTATTTTTGGCATTCCAAACACAAAACATCAAATCTCATCCTTGCTTGTTTATCTGTCCTCCACCTGAGTGCTCATGGCTATATTATCATTTGGGGACAACAACCAAGCCAAGGTAAGACCCTTCATCCATGGGCAGTTGTAATATTTTTGTGATACCATAACATCACTCCTGTCCTGTTTGCAATGTACAGTGACGGCAATGTAGATCTTTGCCTTTAAGAGATCAGCCGGTGCATTTCCCAAACCCACTGCTGGGCTTGAACACATGGCCTTGACCATGGACTATTGTCAAACCTTGTGGAAATCGGTATGTCAGCAAAATGGTAATTCTTCCTACCTCTCAGTAAACTCCTTATGGACTGGATCTGTTAATTAAATGAGGTTTACCAGACACATGGTTAAACTTGTATGTCTCTGTACCATGCAGCCTGCAACAGAATAAAAAAAAAAAAAAGTATTTTGATAAAAAGTGAAGTCCAGGGTACACATTAATATAACATACTATAAAAAGAAAATATATTAAGTAGAATCCAAAATCTACGCTTAGAAATGTCTGAAAAAATGCTCCTTTTATTATTTTTCTGTGTTTATGGTTGAATTTTAAATATTTCATTATAAAGATAATACAAAAGTGCATTTTGCATTATATACATACTGCAGTCAGTATTATTGTATTATGTGCAAATGTTCAGCACTTTTATGTGAAAAAAAAAAATTACTTGCATGATTAAAATAACATTTTCAAAAATTGATATTTGTAAACAGTTTTTAATATTAACTGTTGAAATCAACTTTTAAATCTAACCATGTTCATAAATGTATCACCCATTGTTTTAATATGTTGGCACTTCAGTTTACTTTCTTGTTATACAATTGCTATTGCCGAACTGTAATTAATTGAAAATTTATCCAACAACTGAACAGTATGTGCTGTCATGGTTTTTAGTGAACCTTTTTTTAAATTTCATGTGTTGGGTTTCCTGACTATGTAAAAAATGGCAAAAAAATAATACATAATCACGTCAGTTTCAAAGTTAGATAAGTGCTTTTCTAAGTCATCACACGTGCTGTTTACCAAATGGCTGTTTTTAAAAAAAGTGTATTTCTATGGTTTTAAAGTTAATTGTAAATTTCTTCTGCAATATATTAAATTAAAATGTATTTCTATGTGGTAGTTTAAAGTACTGTTTTGCAGGTTGCAGTGGTTTATCTTATGTGGAATTTCCCTCTGAGTCTGTAACTGGCAAATGTTTAAATGTATTTCTGGAAATTAATTTTCCATCTATAGAGGTGTTCAAACTGATTTGAATTTTTTCAATGTTATGTTTTAAATGCATTTTTGGAAATTAATTTTCATCTGCATTGACTGAAGCTGTCTCCATTTTGATATTGTAGTTTGCAAAATGAATAGATGCTGGCCTTAAAACTGCAGTGAAGCCTAGCACTCAAAATATTAGACACCTGCTTCCAAAAATGAATATTCTGAAGTCTGCTTAATACAAGCTGGTGGACTTGAATAGATGTAATAAATCAAAAGCTTTCACAAATCCATCAAGGAGTTTTGTAACTGAATAAAGGCTGTGTTTACCAGACTGTTTGCTTATTACTAAAGTCAAAACAATTAGTTAATTAATAATGCTTAAGTATTTATATGAATACATGCATTTATAGCATGCCAAGCTAAATAAATGGTAAATACACAGTTTATAAATGCATTCAACAGTAAAGAACATGGTGAATGCCTTGCAGTGGAGGCATTACTACTGAAAATAAGTCAGCAAAGTGGTGCATGAATAATGTAACATAAGAAGTAATTACTGAGTTTCAAATACAGCAGCTCTGCTGTCACCTTACATATACATCTATCTCTCTATGAACACATGCCTCTGTCTATCTATCTACGTATCTATCTATCTATCTATCTATCTATCTATCTATCTATCTATCTATCTATCTATCTCTCTGAGAATGTGTGTGCCTATGTATGTGTGAGCACATGTGCGTGTTTGTGATTGTATGTGTATGTGACACACACACACACACACACACACACACACACACACACACACACACACACACACACACATATATATATATATATATATATATATATATATATATATATATATATATATATATATTAAGATAGCAAGGCAAGTTTTGACCTAGAATTAGTAAAACTGATGTATGTTGGTGCGGATTCAATAAAGCCTACACAGTCTGCTAAGACCACTTGCACATTGCACCTCAGTGTGCACATGGTAGCATACTATTTTGTATTCAGTAAGTGGCTCTATGTAGCATGTAGAGCCGCGCAAATATGGTAGACATTGTGGCATTCAAATTACGGTATAACCAGCTGAATTATATGCTAAACATCTAATAGACAATTGACCTCTACCTCTGTTCCTGCATTAACAACTATTAGCCCTACACGAATGGATAATCCAGAGAACCTTCAATATATGCGAACCATTAAAATTCTCCAACAGCCGGGGGTTTTGCAGTTACAATCACGCTCACTTCAGTTCAACTTACCGGAGAAAGTGAAAATATGTCAGAGAGATTCTTCAAGGGGGTGGTCGCAAAGATGAGGAGGATGAAGAGGAATAGAGAGAAGTTACAGTGGCCCACAGACGTGCAGCCACTTGGACAAACAGAACATTCAGGATATCTGAATTTTGAAAGTTTTGTCAATCTATCTGACATTATACTTAGTACTGATGATATTTCTTTACTTAAGGAAGGTTTGCAATTTATATCTTCTAATAGTGACACCATTGTTGATGCATTGATGGATCTTAAATTTTTTTTTGTAGGAATTTGAACCTAAAACTTATCTTTAAAGACTCATTGTTAACTAGTAGTCAAACTTGTAAAAAAACTTGCAAAAAATCTACTACTTTTATTCTAAATGACTGTCCTGTTATAACCACCTTTATAAATGTATATGAATCTGGGGAGAGTTCAAAATGGCCGCTGTTCTGTGAGCACTGCTATCACCTAGGTCTCGATATACCCTGGATTAAAACAAACCCAGAAGGCAATGCAGAATTAATAATACAGAAATAACTGTAGATATTTACTGCTAATATCATCCAGCAAACAAAAGAGGAAGAAAAAGTGACAGATTCAGCTCAGAAACAGCAGGATTAACTAAGATTTCTGAATAACAGCTTAAACAATGTGCTACTAAGGCCCTGCATCTGACTGCAAGATTGGTAAAACATTATACAGCAAGATGTCAAAAGAGGAAAATAATATGGAAACAACAACAACTAAGACCAAATTCTCAGTACTAGCCTCACCTGAGAAAGACACAACTTCAAAAAGACAAAAGACAAATAAACAAACTAACAACTCTACAAATACAAATAAATCCAAGACAGACCAGCCAGCTAATCTGGAAGACATAAAATCTGCCTTATTACCTATCCAGCAAGCATTAAAGGACTTATCATTACAATTTCAAACCTTTGGTGATTCATTCAGCCAAATAATATCCAGAATGGAAAAATCTGAGTCCAAAATAATAGAAAATGAAATAAAAATAGACTCTATTTCTCAAAAACTGATGCCCATGACAAAGAAATACAAAACTTACAAGCAAAATTAACAGACCTGGAAGCAAGATCTCGAAGGAACAATATCATCATCAGAGGAATGCCTGAAACTGTACTTCATAACAATCTAATACCAACAATCAAGCAAATAATAAATTCCCTCCTAGAGGAATCTGAAGAAATGCAGCAAATAACAATAGAGAGAGCCCACAGAGCCCTGAGGGAAATGCAAACATCACTGAAACCAAGACCTGTGTATATTAAAATATTAAACTACCAAGATGTAAATAAAATCATACTGGCAGCAAAGAAAAAAGGCACACTCACCTGGAATAATAATAAAATCTCCTTTGCTCAAGACCTCCCAATACAAATAAGACAAGCAAGACAACTACTATCTCCATACTGCAGGTTCCTAATAGAAAAAAAATCAAATTCCAGATGAAATATCCAAATCAGTTAATCTTTTACATCAAAGAGGTTAAATACATGGTTGCTAACCCCAAAGAGGCAAAAGAGACATTCCTGGCTGTTTTCAAGCAAATTCCACCTTCAGAAGTGAAATAAATCCACAAAAAAAGATAAAGGTCCCTTGGATGAAAAAATGACCCCATTCACAAGCACTCTAGCTGGGATCCAACTCTGAAATCTTCCCTTGCTGTCTAGGCCCTTGGGTCATTGATGTGAGCCATGAGGAACACAGGAAAGGGAAGTACAGCCTGGGTGGGAACCAAAAATGAACTGCTGTTTCCGATGCACGAATATAGGAAGGAAGTTCCCATCTCGGATATTGGCTTGCAAATTCAGTCCCCCTAGGCTTTTGATGGCTTCATTAAGAACAGTCAGACAAAATGGATTTCAGCAAGCTCCAAAGGATTTTACTGCCTGAAAAATGAAAATTGATCTGCACCAGCTAAAAGACGAAAGCTGCACCATAGATGTCAACCAACCTGCAAGCAAAACCTTGAAGAAATAAGGTACTGTTGAACTGAACTATTCACTAAAACAGTACACCCAGTACTGTGTAGGTGAATGAAACTCCAGCCTTAAATAATAGGCAAGAAATAAACTGTCAGAATTATGCTAGCTCATAGATTAATATTGGGAAAAAAGGGACAAAATTGTGAAATGTTTTATGTAAATACTAGAAATGTGTTAAAAGATCCTGGAGAGAAGTAATCTCAGGAAATTAGTAAAATAACCTAACAATCCTGGGATAATGTAAATATAGCCTTAATATGTCAACTATAGCAGAAGGACTGTTTGGCTAAGCTGTTTTTTTTTTTTTTTTTTTTTTTTTGTCTCTCTATACTTCCTACTTCTGTTAAATAGGTGCCAAGTATATATTTTATAACCCACACAGATTGATGTGGAAAAACATCACTATAGGCACCAAAGAAGGCCGAAACCTGAATAAGTTAAAGGGAGGAAAAAGAAGTCAAATGAGAGAAAAATGTAAAAATGACAATATTGATTGTTTAACAATATTACTATGGTACACATATTGCTATAATTTACTGAGGAATGTATATTAATATGCTGTTTTAAAAATACTATTAGAAAGAATTAGTCACAAGACAAAAACAATACATGCTGTACCTTAAAAGCAATACCATCACTGTATAAATAATATGTTGGAAGAGGCTAGGGATATTAAGTAGCAGTGTTTGTTGAGGGAACTAGTTTGTTCAGCTTTGTCCACATTGTTTATAGTAAAACAGGGTGGATACTATGGAGTAAATCTATATCTAAAAAGAAAACACATTCCAAGATTAGACATAAAGGTAAACCATATAATGAAACTTCATCCCCCCCCCCCCCGATTATTCCTGGTCCAGGTATATAGTGGTTAGGCACAGTGTAGGGACGGGGATAAATAGATGCTTTCCTAAACCATCACACAGTAACACATACAAAACTAACAAAACAAAACTAATATACATGGCATATTTAAGGAATACACCTAATAAATAAATGTGGGAAATAGAATCGTGGAATGTTAAAGGGCTCCAAAACAAGAAGAAAAGAAAACTATTCTTACACCTTACATTAAAAACCACAGCCAACCTCATACTAATACAAGAAATGCCCTTGACTGCAGATCAATGGGCAGAAATTAGCAGAAAGAAATGGATAAGTCAAATCATAGCTTCAGAGGGGAAAACAAACAGTGCTGGGGCTGCCATAATAATTAAAAACCAATTTAAAGAAAAATACTTAAAACCAAAGCTGACAAGGAGGGAAGATGGTGCTATGTAACATTTAATAGTCCTACAATACCAAAACCTATAATGGTACTTAATGTTTACGCACCCTGTAATAATCAACAACACTTTTTTATGTCATTATACCCAACCTTAAACCAATTTAAAGATCACTACCTAGTGATTGGAGGTGACTGGAATACATATCAAAACCCAGAAAAGGATAAATCTAATCTGACCAAATCACATAATAAACAAGCCACATTAGCCCTTAATGAACTCAAACAAGATTTCAAACTATATGACCGTTTTAAACATGGGAACAGTGCAGATAAAACAGGGAAATTCACATTCTATTCGCAATGCCACAAAATGTGGTCAAGGATAGACTTCTTCTTAATCTCTGACATATTCATTAACATGGACCCAACAATAACTATACATACCAGGTTCTTTTCAGATCACTCCAAAATCACACTGAACATTAACTGGGACAAAAAGATATATTTAGAGAATAGGGGTCATAATTGGTCATTAAACCCTAATTTACTTTCCAAAATGGATGTAATACAAGAAAGAGAAGCAATACTAAAAATAGCTCTTACAAATATCACTAACTCCCAAGTACCAACTGACATAGAATGGGCTGCAACCAAAGCACAAATCAGAGGAGTGTTTATCAAAAAAGCAGCATACTATAAAAAAAATAACTGAAAGAGGAGCATATACTGAAAGGGAAAATAGTGCATCTTGAAAAAGAACTAATAAATAACCCTAAGAACCAAACAGAAGCAGAACTTTTAAAACTGCAAAGGGATCTATATATGTTAGAAACCAGGAACCTATCTTTTGATGAAGCCAGAATGTTAGCCACTTACGCAGAAGAAGCTCAAATACCATCTAGAGCTCTGGCCAGAATTATCTGCCAACACAAAAATGCCTCCAATATATCAGAAATAAACTACAGAGACAAAAACTACACAAAAAATGAAGATATTATTAAAACATTTGAACAAATATACTCTCAAATATATGGAGCACAAATACTACAAACCTCAAAGGAAGATAGAACTCTTTTCTTCAAAACTGAAATTCCCTAAACTCAATTTAGACCAACAAAAAAATAACTGAGCCGATATCCATCAATGAAATTATTACAACAATCAAACACTTAAAAGTGCATAAGGCTCCGGGTCGGATGGACTCACATCAGAATTTTACAAAGCATTTTCCCCCTTGATAGCCAAACTACTATACTATACACTGAATTACATAATAAACTATAAAATAAATGATATCCACTTTAATGCCTCTAAAACTATATTTATATTAAAAGAACACACAGACCCCAAAAACCCCGACAGCTACAGACCCATCTCCCTCTTAAATATAGATAATAAAATATTTACCTCTATACTTGCAAACAGAATGAAAAATCTGATAGAAAAATTCCTCTCCCCAGAACAATCCGGTTTTACACCACATAGACAGACTAGTGACAATACATTAACATTAGATGCACTAATATCCGCTAACCGATACAATATCAACATCTACACAATGGTAGTGGATGCCCACAAGGCATTTGATAGGGTTAATCTAGAATTCTTGCTCCAAACACTACCCTACTTTAATATACCCAATAACTTCATTCAGATCATCCAAACTCTCTATAGCAACCCATACACATCTCTGTATATAAATAAAACTTGGTCAAATAGGATCCTAATAAAAATGGAACAAGACAAGGATGCCCACTATCACCCTTCCTGTTTAACCTATACCTAGAACCACTCTTTCTATACATTAAACAAAATACATATCACAATCCTCCATCAATACACAACTTCAAAATATACCTCACTGCATTTGCAGATGATCTGAACATATACTGCACTACACCAAATTCAGATATAAACAAAATAATAGATGCAATTGAACATTTCTCGACTATGTCTAACTACAAACTAAACCTTAATAAAACTAATATTTTCCCCCTAAAAACACCCAAACTCATCTCACTAATACCATTGTTAAACACAATAAAAATTAAAGAAGAAACTAAATATCTGGGAATCACCTTTTTCCAGAGTAACAAAAACTTCTGCCAACACAATGTAAACCTTAAATGGCAAAATGTAATGCAAGACTGCAAAAGATGGAACAACCTAAAACTACCATTCTTGGCCAAAGTATCAATAATCAAAATTAACATTTTACCTAGATTAATGTATATATTCATGACATCACAGACAACAATACATAATAAATTCTTCAAACAAATTCATACCATCCTAGCAAATTTATATGGGAACCCAAAAAAACAGAATCTAATATCCAAAATTAACACTCCCCAAAAGCAAAGGAGGACTAAATCTACCAGATTTTAAAATGTACTACTCGATCATTAACACTAACAGAATACCGAGAATAGCTGAACATAACTCGTCAATGGAAAATTGGTCTCCTCACTGGGTGACAATATATTATAGATATATTAAAGCTCTAGGTTTCAATCCCAAAGCACTTCCATTCCTGAAGCAGAAAGAAATACAAACTTATAACATTATAGAGCCCTTAAAACATTCTATCAACCTAGCGCAAAAACTCTTTCAATTCTTGAACCTTAAACATGCCATGACAATACTGCAACCCCTTCATAAAAACCCAAATTTAAAAATAAACAATAAGATGCTGGACTTAGTCCCTTTTCCCAGAATGAAAGATAAAACAATCCAAGATATCTATCCCTACCTTAACTGTTCAATACAAGAAATGAGGACCAACTTAAACCTCCCTAAATCACACATAATAATCCTAAGACAAATCAAAGAACTGTGTTCCAGTTATCTCCAAAATATTACTATGACCAATAGTGACATAGAAACTTGTAGCAGGCTTTGGAAAACTATTATCACAACAAAGAAAACTATTACCAATTCATATAAAATGATAAATTAAATCAAATACCAGAAGGACCTCCTCTTCTCTAACTATTGGAGAAAAATTAAACCATCCATAGATGATCAGCAAATAAGCCAGGCAATCAATCTAACACTGAAGATTCTACCCCTCAAAAAGTTAGCATACACTCAGCTCATGATCAATAATAATGCTTATTTTACACCTGCAATCCTACACAAATTTAACACATCAAAATCACCTTTCTGCCCACACTGTAAGGACCAGATAGCTGACTTAACCCATGTATTTTGGAGCTGTAAATGTGTCTATAAACTCTGGAACTCTCTCAAGGTACAATTACAAAAAGCGGGTTATCAAACATCAACATTAACTTGGGAATTCACTCTGTTACACATTCTCCCACCCAACATCCCAAGAAAACAAGCAAATACACTTTTAACAATTTTCCTACTAATGAAACTGTATATAGCTTTTAAATGGCTAGATACGATAAATATCTCTTGGGAGGGTTTTAAACAAGTAGCTATACAACACCTTTTAGCTCATAAAATAGTAATAGATAAAATAAACAAAAACATGAAATCCAGAGAAATTTGGGAACAAACCTTTAACATCATATTAGCATAATTCATCACACAGCAACTTAGAAATACACTATAATGGAACCAAAGAACACATACAAGTTCAGATATTAAATAATAACTTGGATATTACGAATGTATATACTGTCTATATAACTGTGGAATTAACAACGAAAGCATCTATGTACATAGTGTAAATAGATATGTTGTATGACCTATATCCTGTGGTATTTGACATCAATGTATAACATATGTATATGTGTGTATGTGTATGTATGTATGTAAATATGTGTTATGTACGTATATATATATATATATATATATATATATATATATATATATATATATATATATATATCATGTTGTAAGATGGTTTTTATTTGTGACATTTATTAATGTAAAAATAAAAATAAAAATTATTGAAAAAAAAATAAATGTATATGAATCTGAGTTGTTTTTGCTATATGAACAGAAAGAAAAAGAGAGGTTTTATAATTTAACTGTGAATGCATACAAAGCCCTTGAATATTTGCAACATAATACTGATATTATCATTAAGCAGGCAGACAATGGCAGAGCTATTGTAATAATGAACAAAAAAGATTATGTATTTTATATGAATTAATTTTTAGCTGATGAATATACTTTCACTAAAATTAATATGTTGGATGTTAAAAAACCTGTTTCTAGTGTCAATATAGTTATTTATGAGATGCAATTAAGTGATGATGTATATATAGAACTGTTTAACTTTTTAGTGTACCTTGTCCAACCATATCTGTACTTTATGGTTTGCCAAAAATACATAAAAACCTTAGCCAACCTCCAATGAGACCCATTGTCTCAGGTCGGGGTGGATAACAGAACCAATTTCTCTTTACTTGCAATCTCTTTTAGGCAAACATTTATGTAAAGTGAACAGTTATATACAGGAGATGGGTGATTTGTATGGACAAATTGTATTAGTGGTACAAGTTCAATACTAACACTAATTATTTGTGACTTTGGCTATACCATCACTTTTTACAATTATTCCAAATGATTGTGGTTTACATGCCATACATGATTTTCTTTGAATAAATACTACTTTATATGGAAGAGATATTAATGATATTTGTCAACTACTGGAAGTTGTACTAACTAATAATATTTTAAACACAGCACTATCTTAAGATTTCAGGAGAGGCTATGGGTACAGCTATAGCTAATACTTATGCAAATATTGTACTTAATCATTGGGAAAATGAGTTTATCTTTAATGAAAATACAAATGATGAGTTTAGGAAAGTATTGTTTTATAAACGCTTCATCGATGATGTCTTCCTGATTTGGGGAGGACATGAGAAAAAGCTCTCTCAGTTTGCAGAATATCTGGATAATACTACTGTTTTTTTGAAGTTTAATGCCAATTGGTCTAGAGAAGAGATTAATGTTCTTGATGTGAAGCTGGAGAACACACTATGTGCAATTAATATTAGCATCTATAGAAAGACTGTACAAACTAACCAATATACACATAGGAGTATGCATGCTCCGCATATATCCAGAGGCATAATTAAAGGACAGCTTTTAAGAGTTAGTAGAATGAAATAAGATGAAAGAAATTGTCTGGAAAAGATGAATAAGATTATACAAGATTTCAAAGAGAGAGGCTATGATGATGCAAAATTAAATGAAATACTGGATGAATTTCTAGCTAATAGGAATGGAATAGCTAAACCACTTTTTGCCACAGATATCAATGATCTGGAACAGAATGGTAATAATAAGAATTGAGAAGTAGACTGTATGAGATATGTTACCACATGTAGTAGAAGAATTAATGATGTTAACAAATTTATTTCTAAGAACTGGGGTATTCTGGAAGCCATGCCTAAATTAAAACAGTTTATAAATGATAGACCTAGTTTCTCTTATAGAAACTGTCAAAGCCTGAAAAATAGACTCTGTTATAAAGATCTTAATTCGGGTAAGATTATGAACATCATACAGGAAGAACTGCACTTTTCCTTGCCACAACTATAATTGTTGTAAGTATATCTCTAGTGAAAATACATTTATACATCCACGAATGAAAAAGGAATTTACTTTTAATTGTTCAGTTACATGGAACACTGTTAGTATAGTATACATAGCTACTTGTGACAAATGCTCAGCATTTTATGTAGGTAAATGAAGACAAAGGTTGAAAGACCATATGACTGAACTTCTGTCAGAGATATGTAGGAATAGTCCTACTAATTCATTAGCTAGGCACACTGCAGAATATAACATAGATCATAGCTTTAAGTTTAGGGTAATAGAAGTTGTTTATAGAAGTGTAAGAGGAGGTGACTTAAATAACACTCTAGACATCAGTGAATATAACTGGATTATACATCTGCAGGCAGTTGCTTCACCAGGTATTAATACAGTGGTCTGCATTAAAGCCCATTTTAGTTATAAAAGATGCAATATAAATATGTATGAAGTTTTTAATGATAAACTTGTTATGCTTTAAATCTCTTTGAAAAGATTCTTAATTGTTTAATTAATAATGGTTAGCGATTGGGGACTGTGTTGTGTGTTTTAACTTTGAAGTGTTATATAAATTGTTGTTTATTTTGTATTTTGAGTATGCACGGAAGAAGGGTCTTAACCCAAAAGCTTTGCATTTTATTAAATTTTTTGATGTTTTTGAAGTCTTAGTTTTTCTTTGGATTTTTGTCGCTTGTATGCTAATCAGCCAATCCAAAATGGAGAAGCTACTCAACAAGCTATAAAGCAACCATGTAGACTCAGTGCTGGTTTTCCCTGCAAATTCCAAAACCTATTGGAATACAGCCATGGAAACTACTGTACACTGGAACAATGTTAGGGGGCTGCAGTTGCTCTTATATATGTGCAACAGGCCCAAGTCTATGCTATTGCTGCTGCTAGTAGAACTTGGCCAAGAAGGATGAGGGTGTTTAGACCCTGTCTAACACTGCATTGTCTACATGATGTGGAAATTATACAGTGCTACAGGGTAGATAGAGGCACACTACAGGAACTCTGCAACCTCTGTTGTCCACAACTGAGAGCAAGGGCAAACCAAGGGGAACCAATACCTGTGAAGACTAAGGTATTTGTAGCACTTAGAATATTAGCTACAGGAACATTTCAGAGACCAACAGGGGATATGTTGGGGGTGTCACAGACATCAGCATCCAGGATCCTAAATCAATTCCTGAATGCTATGCTACAACATGCTAGTGATCGGATACATCTTACCCCTACACCTGAGGACAGAGATACAACTATATAGGATTTCTACCCTGTAACAGATTTTCCTGACATCTTGGGTACCATAGACTGCACGCATATTTAAATCAAACACCATCTGGGGAACAGGGAAGGGTGTACATAAACAGAAAGGGCTTCCACTCCATAAACTGCCAGGTCATGTGTAATGCTAATGGAATCATTCTGAATGTGTGTGGTGGCAACCCAGGCAGTTACTACAATTCCCATATCTGGTGTAACTCTCAACTCTATCAGACATTTTTCAGGGATGATATCCTACAGGGTCATTTACTGGGAATGCATGGTATGCACTGGAGTCATGGCAGATGATACCCATCAGAAATGCACACACACCCAGTGAAAAACACTATAATGAGGCAAACACTCAAAAATGAAATAGCATACAGCATGTGTTTAACCTGCTGAAGTGATGGCTCCAGGGTCTAGATACATCAGGGGGGAGTCCTGAAGTACAGTCCCTGTACTTGTGCTGAAATTTTCACTGTGCCATCCTTCACAATATTATTCTGAGAAAACAGCTGCAGTGGGAACACCAAGGGGAAGGGGGACACATCCCACCACCACTGGCAAGGTCACCACAGCCACATGCAGGTGAGGAGTCAGAGGGAGAACCACCAGCCGCTGTCAGTGCAGATAGATGTAGGCATCCATGATATGACCTTGCCCTGGCCAAGAGGCAACAGATATCACACGTGTTTACCACCTAAGGGGGTAAAACCTTTATCCTATGCACTTACATGCAGTAACATTGATGCCAGGCAACACTCACAACCATTACTTACTCGTGTAATGGCTGTACAGTGCTAGCATCACACAGACTCAGCCCAGAAGTAATACACTTGTAACTACTGGCCTAGCAAGATAAGTGCTGAACATGGAATATGACAATGAATGTCTAAGAACACAAAATAATGGCAGATCCGTGCATACTGTTACTTGCTAATTTAGTTAAATAGAAGGTGTGTAATATAAATTAGTTGTGTTTGTGACATATCACACTCATACACAAACCAATGTTTAGTCCAAAGCAAGGCATACTGATGGAGTACTGTATCATTTACCAGGGAAATAACAGGATGACTACACAACTGCAAGAGCAAAACTCTTAAAACCCAAATTTTACTGTGGCAACACACAAATAGTACTTGGCTCCCACACCCCCAAAACAACAGGGAAATGACAGTTTGTACAATCCAATGAATAGCACATAATTCACTTGTTATAAATGCTTTCCACACAATTCTCACAAAATATATACACATTTACAACACAAAAGTCAATTTTATATGATTACTATTCACCTCTCATTGTGTTCAGCCATCCCCTGACCATGTCTATGGGTCATCTTAGAAGCATTACACTCCTGTGTCATTGACGATATAGTATTTTACATTCCATGGAATAAGATAGAAGACTGTGAGGTAACCAGTTTTAACAATAACACTTATAATGACAGTTAATAAGGCTGTCTATCTGTGAAGGTCAATGCCTGTCAAAAATGCTTATGTCAAGAGTGAACTATTAGACGTGTATACAGATAATAGTTTTCGTTTTCTAATGCATACATATAAATTGTTTCTTTGTAACATGTTAATAAATCTAGCATGTACTTGAAAAATAAAATAATATCTTAGCAACATCAGAAGCCTTCGGTGCAGATATGCCAAAAGGAATATCAATCTTCTGTGTTCTACAAATACACAAGTTCTCTCACCTTAAAGTTCCTTACAGTTACCTTCTTATGTAGCTTCAGGTCTCTGAGCATGGTGAATATGCAAATGAGGTGTGAACTCATTAGAATTGCTGAATCCCATACTTTTGGCTTTGTGCAGCAGGTGCAAATAAAATGTAAGCACTACCTCAGTTTTCATAGGATCAAAGGATCATAGGAGGTTACTAGGCTAATGGCCCCAGGGCCCTTACAAGCCTAGCCAAGTTATACCTGTGTTCCCAATGATGTCTGGTTCAAGCAGACATGAAAACTAGCACTTATTTCCCCTGTCCAAGAGGGACACAGATGGAAACCCTGGGGTGAATTTCTGGTTACCCATCCAATCATTCAAATTGCGCTTAAATAGGGACAACAAGGGGCTTTGTTTAACACAAATAGAAAGCTTGCTCTAAAGGTGGGGTAACCTCTCTGACACAAACCTGTCTCTCCAGCAAGTTCTGTTGATGTCACATACCAGGTTAAGGTCCTTTGAGTGAGTGACCTATGTGCTATTTGACTTGCGAATGTGCAGCATTTCCATCAAAGCTGGGACAGAGACTGCTCTACATGCAAGGCACATGTCATCTTTGAGCAGTCTGTATAACACAGACTAAAGTGATAATGATTTCAGTCTGTCTGCATAAGGCAGATCTTGAAGACCCTGACTGTTTTTTTGTAAGGAACCTTTGCGGTTTCTCCAATTGCTGTAGGTGTTTGGAAAGGAACATGCCAAAGGGAGCATTGTACTCTATTATTGGCCTGATGAGGGAAGAGTACAGAGGGGTTATAACCACTTCTTTTCTGTAGGCAATGCCCATGCCCTTACTTATAAGATGGGCAATATAAAATGACCTTCTTACCACTTTGGAGACATAGTGATTGAAGTTAAGGCTGCTGTCGACCTGTGTGCCCAGATCTCTCACCACTGACTGTGTGCTTAGGGTATTGCTATTGATGTGGTAGTTTCCAGGAACATCAACCTGTTAGTTGCTAATGGATTGCAAATGTGAATGATTAATGGGAGGTAGATGGAATACACAACAATTCTGACTTCCTACCTGCAGTAAGTGTGTCAGCCAGGAAACACTTACAAAAAGTAGAAGTAATTGTAGCAAGCTTTGAAAAGGAAGTGAGCAGCACACATTTTTCAGTTTCAAATGCCTTGTGGCTTCCGTAGCTTTAAAGTTCACTGCCCCTCACCAAGCAATCCTCAAAATTATCTCTGACCAAACTACTATAGCACCGGGAAGCTTTTGTCTCTGAAAAAAACAAATCCATACATATAAAAGGCAATAGCCTCCCTTTGCCACTTTACCTTACTTTTTACTACCTAAATTAATCATTTCTGGTAACCCTAATGCTTCCTGTAACTCATCTATCATAAATAACAACTGGTTCCGGATCATTCTCCTGAAAGCATACAAGAATATTTCACATTTTAGTTGTCAAGCCCAAGAAAGGTTCTTCTTGATCACATAACTGCCTTCTTGGCAGCCCAGTACACAATATAATGTCTGACAATGAAGACCTTGTTGGGTTCTGAAAAAACAAACAAAAAAAATCCCACACCTAATAGCAACAAACTACAACTCACTCAAATTGCCTAGTACAGAATATAAATGCATCCAAAGACAACCTCCCCATAATTTTTATTACTTCAACAGACCTACCTTTCAAAGACAATTAGAGAGCCTAACTATCCAGAAGGACTGACCCCAGTACTTTTTGGCTATGATTCCTTGATTTATCAGGACCCTCTTCAACACAGAAGCAAACTGTCTGGCAGAAACCAGACAGTCTAATCCTTTCAAAAACAACTTGAATCTGCCATATCCTGATACCTGACTGTACAACTTGCCTATCTAATGTGTGGACAAACAATGCAGTAGCTGCACTATAAGCTCTTCCACTGCCCTGGTCACTGACTGCTGAACTGACCAACCTGCCACTGACTGCCCAGTTCCCAAACCTCTTTGGGCCCAGCAGCTGGATGCTCTTCTGCTTCTGGTGCCGAAGTGTGAAACCTACAGAACAGAAAATGGGATAAATTATCATAGATTCATAAGTTCATAGGTTCATACTAGGCTATCTGCCCTAGGGCATTTATAAGCTTAGCCAGAGTGTGTTTGGCTTTCATCACCCATTTTAAATTAATTTTGCTATGCCCTTTTTTGAGGTTAGTATACTGTGCCTCTGTCTAACAGTGACACAGAAGTGATACACGGGGTAAACCTACGATCCCCCATCCACTCATCAAGATTCCTCTTGAAGAGAGTCATTGAGGGACTCTGCCTTACCTGGACTGGGATTTTATTCCAGAGTGAAGGGAGCCTCTGGGTTATGAATCTGTCCCTCCAGCATGTCCTATTTATTTCAGTGCTGAGGTTCAAGTCTCTCGATCGCGTAGCTCGATGGGATTTGGATTTTCTGAGGTGCAGCATGTCCATTAATTCCGGGTTGGATATGGCTTTATACGTCAGGCACAGATCACCTCTGAGCAGGCGGTTTGCCACTGAGTAGAGCTGGAGTTTCTTTAACCGGGCAGCACATGGCATCTGTTTGAGCCCTTTGATCCTCTTGGTGAGGTACTTTTGGGGTCTTTCCAGTTGCTGCAGGTGTCTGGTAAGGTACATCCCAAAAGGGGCATTGTACTCAATTATGGGCCTGATGAGGGATGAGTAAAGAGGCATGATGACCTCCCCTGATCTAGATGTGAATCCCTTCATGATTAGGTGGGCTATATAAAATGTTTTTCTAACCACTTTGGCCATGTGGTTGTCAAATGAGAGATTGCTATCAACTTGGGTCCCCAGGTCCCTAATTACTTCTTCTGTACTTAATGGATTACCACTTATGTGGTAATTTGTTGTCACTTTGATTTTGCCAAAGGGGATGACTATACACTTTTTGGCATTTAGCTTGAGGCCATGGCTCTGGCACCAGTTGTCTGTTTCTATGAGGCCCTTTTGGAGGATGCTTGTGTCAGCTGGAGAGTCGATTATGGTGCCCAGTTTGCAGTAATCTGCGAACTTGGTCAGCCACAGTCCTTCCGTGTTGGCCTGTACCTCTGAGAAATATATACCGAACAAGAGAGGTCCCAGGACTGAGCCTTGTGGGATGCCACTTGTAACTGGTTTGGAGTCTGACATGGCTCCAGCAATTCTAACCATGTGGGTTCTGTCCTTGAGCCAGTTTGCAACCCATCTAGTGACATAGGGGTTTATATTTAAGCTGGTGAGCTTATCTATAATGCCCGAGTGGGGTATTGTATCGAAGGCTTTTGCGAGGTCCAGGTAGGCTGTGTAGACCACCTTCCCCTCGTCAATGGCCTTGGTGACTGTTTCAAAGAAATTGACCAGGTTTAAGAGGCAGGATCTGCCCTTAACAAAGCCGAACTGGGTAGGATCCAGTGTCTGTAGGTCCCCAATATCTTTATTTATAAGGTCCATGATGATCCTATCCATAGCTTTGCAGACCAAGCTAGTCAGGCTTATGGGGCGATAGTTTCCAGGATCCGTTGAGGCACCACCTTTGTGGAGAGGGACCACTGTTGCTGTACGCCACTCTTTGGATACATATCCTGTAGTAAGGCTGAGATTGAACAGTAGTTTTATGTTTGGGTTTGGAGTTCATGTAGGACACAGCCCGGGACACCGTCTGGTCCCATTGATGCTGTGTTTTTTGCTTTGGAGAGGGCGGCTCTTACCTGAGCATCTGAGATGTCAGGGGGGCAGTACTCTGCTGGGATAGATATTTGCCCTTTTGGTGGGGAGGGGGGGGGGAAGTTTGCGCTGAACCTGTCAGCTAGGATGTTGGCAATGTCTGTGGGTTCGGTGTATTTTTTGTCATTTTGGACTAATTCTGAGCATATCTGGGAATTCCCACCCAGGTTCCTAACATAACTAAAGAAAGCCTTGTGATTATCCTTAGTGTCCTGTGCAATTTTTCTCTCAAAGCTGGCCTTAGATGATTTTATGAGTGCCCGTAGTTTTTTTGCTAATACTGATCAGAGATGCCTTCCCTTTTTGGGATTTTGCTCTATCATGTAGTAGCTTCCTCCTTCTATTCTATAGTTTGTTTATGGCTGGGGTCCACCAGACAGGATGTCTGCCTTTGGAGGATTGGGTCTTGGTTTTATTTGGGATTGCATGATCCATGCATTCCTGAAGGTGTTCATAGAATGTGTTTATAAAGGATTCTGCGGTCTGGGCTGTATTTTGCACAGGCCCGGGGGCTTTGAAGGATTCCACCTCGGTTTTGAGGAGTGTGAAATTTGCTTTAGAGAAGTTTTTCACTGTGGTTTTCTGGGCAGGGGGTGGGGTCGGGATGTGAATATGCAGTGAGATTAGTTTATGGTCTGATCTTACCAGTGAGGGATACACTTCTGTTCTGGAGCATAGAGTCCCCATGTTGGTGATGATCAGGTCCAGTATGTTTTCCCCTCTTGTGGGAGTGGTAACAAGTTGTTCCATAGCATTTGAGTTTATAAATTCTAGGAACCTTTGGGCTAGGGTGTTGGAGCTAGAGTAATGCTCCCAGTCTATGTTTGGGTAGTTGAAGTCGCCCAATATAATGGTGTTTGGAGAGACCTTCATATTTTCCAGTGTTCTCAGGAAGGCCGAGTGGAGTTCCTGGGTTTGGGAGGGTGGTCTGTAGCAGGCTATAAACTGGAAGACAGTTTTACCCACTGTTAGTTTCACATGGATAGTCTCTGATGCTTTGTGCTGTGCCACCAACCTGGATATGTGAGTATCTTTGACGAATATTGATACTCCCCCTCCTTTTGTGGTTTGGTCCAAGTTTTGGGGCCGAAAAGAATGGTATGAGGTATAACCTGGTAGTGCTGGGGTGCTCTCAGGAGCCTTGAACAAGGTTTCTGTTACTGCACAGATATCAATGTTCTCCATGCTAAGGAGAGTTTTGAGTGCATGCATCTTGAGGTTTAGACTTCTGGCATTGAGTAGCACTACTCTTAGTTTATTATCCCTTGTGATACCTATGGAGGTGGGTTTGTCTTTTGAGCCTTGCCTAAAAAAGGCACTATGGGGGTAGCAAGAACCTTTTGCCAATATCCGAATGCCCAGGGGTGATAGGTGCAAGCCATCCCTAGCAAAGCATCGTGGCTTGTCGAGCATGTCATCCCAGGCTGACAGGCATTGGATCCCCTTTGAATGACACCAATACTTAAGCCAATTGTTGAAATTGATCATCTTATCTTCATATTGTGGCATCATTCTTGGTGAGGGTAAGATGCTACTCAAGGTCAGGGTCATACCGGCCTGGACTACATGCTCAGAGAGCTCCTCTATGTCTCTTTTCATGTAGTCCAGGGAGGTACATCTCAGGTCATTCACACCAGCATGGACAATGACTGAGTCATATTTGTACTTGCCTTGGAGTGACCTGAGTGCTTGTGTTATGTGGCGGATCCTAGCGCCCAACAGGCAGCTCACCGTGACCTTCTCCTTGTTCAGACAGGTGAGCGGGACGTCAGTGTGCCTGACGATAGTCATCTATTACAAGTGTATCAGGTGTGTTGTTTAGCCTTAAGGGCTGTGACTGTTCGGCACAATGGCTTTGTGAGCTATGTGTTGCACGTGTTTTGTTTTGGGTGTGCGGTTGCTTGGGTGTCTGCTTTGGAGGTCTCTGCTGCTTAGGCAGATTTTTATTTAGAGCCTCTGAGTATGTTTTTGTGTGTTTATGTGTTTGGTTTGCTGTTGTGGTAGGTCTATGTGAAATTGGAATTGTAGTGAGTGTGGTTTCCTTTTCCTCCTGACTGGTTACGCCAGTGCTGAGTTGAGAGAGCTTAGCCTCCAGTTTGGCTATATGGTTGCATCTCTCACACGTGTTAGAATTTATTGGGAGGAGGAGAGGGTTGTCTGTGTACATGAGGCAGTTGTAACATTGCCTCAAGATTCCCAGATTCACCAGCTGGATCGGAGAGGAGATTGACAACTGACCTTTGGACATGCTAGAATAGTATTGGGAATTCCTTTATAATTGAAAAAAAAGGGCCAATGGGGAACAAGGTACTCAAGGGGAGTTTGTGAGGGTGCAGTGCTTTTAATTTTTTAGTGCTGACTTATATAATTGCTTTAGTGAGCAAGTGCCAGGTAACTTAAATGCAATGTGCTACAGGTAACTTAAATGCAAAAACGACAAACAGTAACTTTCATTCAAGTGAAACAAGGAAATTAGTACAGTAAGCAATGCAGATATCACTAGGGATCCACAGAAGCACTGAAAAGCCGCGTTTTAGGTGGAATTAGCATTTCAGGGAAATAACAAGCAAACAAACAACAAGCATATAAACAAAGCTAGATTCAGCAGGCCTGGATCTAGTCTATGCTACAGCAAACAAGGTGTACCAATTTCAGTAAGAAACAGTTCAAATATGCAGGCACTATAAGCCTTTAACCAGAAATTCCCAGCACAGAAGGGCAGAGTCCAGCCTCTCCTCCCACAGGAGTGCAGACCACGAACCCTCTTAATGTAAAATAACTGGCCTGAAGCCCAAGTGCTTAAACCAGAATTAATACACTTTTAGAATAACAGACACTGAGCCCTCAATCAGCAGTTCCCAACTTAGAAGGATGTAAGATACCTGTCCTGCCACTACAGTGCAGACCACAAACCTTCTTAATGTAAAACAACTGGTCTGAAGCCCAAGTGCTTACACTAAAAGGCTTAGAATGAGTTACACCAAGCAGTAATAAATACAACTGAGTACTTTTAAGATGACACAAAAGCAAAATAAAGTAGGAAGAAACACAAATACAGTAAAAGCAGATAAATTTTTTTTTTATTTTTTTGAGTGAGCAAATGAGATCCAAGTGCAAATTTACAAGAGGGGCGGGCAGTTTCAAAGCCACCAAGATTAACACCAAGACAAAAACAGGGAGGGTGGATGGGGACCTACAGTCACAACTTCCAGATAGATATTGCTCAATGCAACACAAACAAATTACTTTAAATCGTGTATTATTTGATAAAAGTGCAGATAAAAATCTACTTAGCTCCACTCATGCAGGTCTCAGTTGGCCAAAGCTCAGCTACCATGTCTACCTGGTACGTGTTTAGTAGAACATGCAAAGTTAATCTTCAAGCTCTGTAAAACAAAATTCCTCAACACTGACTGTACCCCACTAAACCTAGGGTACTTCTTAGACAAACCCTGAATGACTGCCCAATTGTTGGAATGAAAAACTACCTTTCTATTTTTTAACTCTGCCTGCAGCACTACTCCTGCTATCGACACCAGCATCAACTCCAGAAATTCCACATCTTTCCTCCACTCTTCTAGCTACTCCTCAGGCCACACCACAGACCACTCCACAGTAAAGCAATTCCCTTTAAAATGAGTTTCTACACCAACACCTTCAGGTGCATCACTATAAAGCTGTAAATCAAGAGATGAAACCCATTTTTTTTTGCTAAAAGGTGATACAATTATACCTATCCAGAAAATCTGATCAAATGCTCCCTAATGGATAGAAGCCAAGATGTTGCTTCAGAAGATCAACTTGACTAATGATGGCTGCATGAGATTTCTAATGATTTTGATGGCACTATCCAGAAAAGTGTAATGAATATTAGCATCCCTCTTGCCAATGTGGTCATTTACAGAGCCCCCATTGGGAAAGAGAAATGGTGGATCAATCAGAAACTTGCCATGTTTCTGTTTGGAGACTAGCCCTATGGGGAAATCCTAAACATTGCAAACAGTGGGGCTTCAGATGGTCCTAGTACCCTCACTGACTGAATCTTCTTCCTAAGCAATTGGAGAACTATTTCCTTTCTCTCCTTAACAGATATTTGGTTCTAACACAATTTACCACTCCCTTCCATTTTGAATCTAATGGGAAAGAAACTACTAAAAAGCATTGTAATAAGTGCAGGGCCACCACCTTGTCAGGAGAAACACCATACAACCTAATTGCTCTGACTGTCTGCAATGACCACACCTTGTGTACCCTTAGACTTCAAACCTCCCAATCCCTCCTAAAACTACCAACATTTTGCTTGGAAAACTGGTGAAATCACTCTTACAGTCAAGAGTTATCACTTTATTTTCCTTCAATGCATGGTACATCATATTCCCCAAACTGACAAATTCTCCCTTAAAGTAGAAGGCTACTACTTATCAATAACTGTTTCTGGCTAATCCCTGATTTAGAGGATACAGTGTGGAAGGATATAAAGCACCTAACCACCATAGCCTCTCTGATGGAATTGCCACTGGACATCATGCAAGTGGACTGCCAGCCCATCATCCTATACAAAATAACCTGCCACCACTTTTACTTTTTCATGAAGGATAAAGGACCATAAGCCACCTCAATCAGACCTTTGTGGTTTGGGCACCACCCTTGGTAACTCAGCAAGCCTGTAATCTTGCATAACCAGCCAAAGCAATGCTCTAGGTCCTCAAGGTGGCCTAGGCCACCACTTTTTTGGGGGACAACCACCTTTCCTCAAACTCTTTCACCTCTACTCAATCACCAGCTCTGATGATCATCCATTGCCATTATTTTTCTTTTAAAAATGATTGATTTCAGACTGCCAACAGTCTCCTGTTTTTTTAGTGCAATTAAGATTTAAACTCAGAACTACAGGAAAGACAGGTTGGCCATCTTCTCTGTCTACCATTTCTAACATCCAGTAGATAGGAAGTCCCGCCTCATGAACCAGCAACTTCCTTTCAATATCCTTTGATTAACCAGCACCTGCAAAAATGTTCTTTTCCTCCTCCAACCTCATGTGCTGCACCTGCGAGCCTTCTCTCCACCATGCACAGCACCAGCTAGGCAGACATGGCACCCAAGTGAGTGCCACTTCATAATACGACTAAAAGAGGAGAAAGGAGGTATTTCATGGGCTTCCCTTCCAATGGACCCACTGCAATTCACAGCTAAGAACCCACCACCCTGAATATGTTTTAAAGGTTGGGTCCAGCTGCAGGTTAGCCCCATGATGGGCATTTCCAGGTAGAGCAAGCACACACCATATCTTCCTCACAGAGCAGAACTTATCAAAGCCAGTGAGAGACATTCAAAAGCAAGATAAGGCCAACCATATTAAATACAGCACATTGCCACTCAACCTGCCTCACCACCACCTCCCTCCTTGCTCTACTAGTTTCCGTGGTCTGCAACAGGGCTGCAGCTATTGCTGGGTCAACCCCCTTAACCCTTTTACTCCCCAACCATTGGCAGTCGTCAACTAATCTATCCACATATAGCTATAACACTTAAAAGTTTTTTTTTAATTAATAACTATTTCATTTTCTCTGTCTGTGTCTATATGTGTGTGTGTGTGTGTGTGTGTGTGTGTGTGTGTGTGTGTGTGTGTGTTCCTATCAAACTTAGCAGCAATAAGCTAGAAATACCTACCATGACGCCATGAAGCACAAGGGCCACACTTACCTTGGACTCTGCAAGTGGAATATCAGCTACAGGGTCATGTTGGCTTATGCAAAAGGACACAGTGTTTACACCAGACACCTACACCAAAGAGGACTAACACGTCCTGACCCAGCTATAAATACCCCATCTGCCAACTGTATGCCTCATTACTTTCAACTATGCCTCCTCCATTATAAGAACTTCCTGCCATCCAGCCCACTCTAATTCATCTCCCACTAAACTGAACATTTGCAAAACCAAAACAAACCAGTCCGGTGTACATGGACAAAATAAATCTACCTGGTAAAGTCCATTTTGAAACTGAACATAGAAACACTGGAGACATCAAGTTACATTACCAACTCTTCTACATAATAATTCAGAAGAGTTACATTAGCAACTCTTCTGAATTATTATGTAGACCAGTTATGCATTCAAATATAAGATTACGTTACTGCAGCAAAGTGAAGGTAAAGTACAAAGGAAAAGCGCTTGATTATGAAGATTTGAATTCCAGAACATACACCAGCACTGCCTTCACATAAAAACACAAACCACACACCCACCTTCGCGGAGGCTCTCAATACAAATCTACCCAAACAGCGGAGACCTCTAAGGCAGAAACGCACTGGACCACCCCAACACAACACTAATCATGAAACACACAAATCTCCTAAACAGTGTGCCACTCAACCAAAGCCCTTAAGGCAAAACAGCATGCCCAACACACTAGTCATAGGTGACTCGATAGTGAGGCACACTGATGTCCAACTTACTAGGTTGAATAAGGAGAAAGTAACAGTCAGCTGCCTGTCAGGTGCAAGGATCCACCACATAACGCACGTACTCAGGTCCCTCAACAACATGTACAAATATGACTCCTGCCATTGTACATGTGGGTGTGAATGACCTGAGACTTATCTCCCTGGACTACACAAAAAGAGACATGGAGGAGCTCTCGGATCATGTAGCCCAAGCAGGTATGACCCTAGCCCTGAGCAGCATCCTACCATCACCCAGAATGATACCACAGTACAAGCAGAAAATGATTGATTTTAACAAGTGACAGTTTCTGGTGTCATTCTAAGGGGATCCAGCATCTGTCTGCTTGGGATGACATGATTGACAGACCTCGATGCTTTGCCAGAGATGGCCTGCATCTGTCACCCCTTGGCTTCCGGATACTGGCCAAGGCTCTTGCCACTCCTGTAATGCCTTTTAGGCAGTGTTCCAAAGACCAAATTACCACCATAACAGCTACCAACAAATGCAATCTGAGGGTCATGCTGCTCAATGCTATAAGTCTAAGTCTCAAAATGCACTTGATTGAAGCACTGCTTAAAATGGAGAACATCGACATTTGTGCTGTAACAGAGACCTGGTTGAAGGCAGCAGAAAGCACCCCTGCACTACCAGGCTATAACTCATTCCACACCTTTCAGCCCCAGAACCTGGACCTAAGCTCCAAAGGCTGTGTTTTTTTCCATATTCATAAAGGATGGGCACACCTCTAGACAGGTAGCCCAACATACCGCATCAGAGATACTTCAGGTGTAGCTAACTTGGGTAAGACCAATTAAGTCGTAGCCTGCTATAGGTCTCCAACCATGTCCCAAGACTCACTCCACATTCCTAAGCACCCTGGAGAATATTAGGGTCCAACCTAACACTCTCATACTGGACAACTACAACTACCCCTCCATTAACTGGGAAAACTACTCGTGTACCAATACACTTGCCCAATGTTTTCTGGAGTTCATTAATTCCAATGCCCTGGATCACCTTGTTCTTACCTCCACTAGAACCCCCACTAGAGGTAGCAACATCCTTGACCTGGTCATTACTAACATGGGTGACCATTACTCTACACTAGTAGTCAACTCTTCCCTGGTTAGATCTGACCACAAACTAATCACCTTGGAAATCCACCCCCCCCCCCGCAAAGGTATCCACCATGAAAAACTTCTCCAAACCTAACTTTGGGCTCCTAAAAACAGAGGTGGCTAACTTCACAGTATCCATGCAAATGGAGAATATTTACATGACCACTGAATCATACACCAATGCACTGTATGAACACGTACACAAATGCATGGATCTCGCCATACTCAATAGAACCAAGATGCTCTCCTCCAAAAAACGAAGCCAGTCTGGTGGTCCCCTACCATAAACAAACTCTACAACAGAAGGAGGAAACTGATGCAGAATAAGGTGAAGTCCCAAGACTGGAAAAAAATACCCTTATCAGCCTCAACAAAAAGTTAAGATCCCTCATCAAATCTTCTAAAGCTAGCTATGAAAACAGAATTGCAGCAGATAGTAAAGACAACCACAAGGCCTTCTATAGTCAACAGCAGTACCCAGATTTGCTCTGAGCTACTGCACTATGATACCTCCTAGATTCACTGCCAACTCCCCCCCACCCCCAAAAGGACCGATCATAATACCAGTAGATTGCCAGGCACTCAGTATTACTGTTGCACAGGTCAAAACAGCACTGTTCAAGGCAAAGAATACAGCTTCTTTGGGACCTGACAATATCCCTGGCTGTGTTCTACATGAACTACAGAGTGAACTGGCACCTCACCTCAGTGCCCTGTTAAATCACAGCCTCACCTCAGGCTTTATCTCTACCGAATGGCACACTGCTACAGTCATCCCCCTCCACAAAGGAGGAGCAACTACAGACCCTGGGAACTATTGCCCCATTAGCCTGATGAGTCTGATATGCAAAGCTGTGAAATGTATCATCATGGACCTAATAAACAAGCATGTAGGGAATCTTCAAAGTTTGGATCCCACACAGTTTGGTTTTGTGAAGGGTAGATCATGCCTGCTCAACTTGATTGACTTCTTTGAGTCAGTCACCAGAGCTGTTGATGAAGGCAAGGTGGTTCATATAGCCAACCTTGATCTGGCCAAGGCCTTTGCTACCATTCCCCACTCAGGAATCATAGAAAAACTCACTAAGCTAGGCATCAACCCCTATAGCACTAGGTGCGCTGCAAACTGGCTCACAGATAGATAGAACCCACAGTGTGAAAGTAGCTGATTCCAAGTCAGACTGCCAACCAGTCACGAATGGAATCCCACAGGGTTCGGTTCTGGGTCATCTCCTGTTTGGAATCTACTTCTCTGAAGTCCAGGCCAACATGAAGGGACTCTGGCTGACAATGTTCACAGGTGATTGCAAGATGAGAGCTATTATTAACTCCCTGAGTGATGCTGACATCCTACAGAAAGGCCTCACTGAGACCAATGACTGGTGTCAGAACCATAGCCTTAAGCTCAATGCCAAAAAATGTGTTGTCATCCCCTTTAGAAAAAACCCAGTTCCCATGAATTACCACATCGATGGTAGTCCACTGAACACAGAATGCGTTATAAGAGATCTGGGAACACATGTTGACAGCAACCTCTCTTCTGACCACCACATTGCCACTGTGGTCTGAAAGTCCTTCTTTGTGGCATTTCTCATTACTAAATGTTTTGCCTCCAGGAAGAAAGAGGTCATTGTCTCCCTCTACTCTTCCCTCATTAGGCCAGTCTTCAAGTACAATTCCCCCGTTTGGCATGTACCTCACTAGACACCTGCAACTTGTGGAGATGCCCACAAAAGTACCTCACAAAGAGGATCCTAGTCCTTAAACACTTGTCCTGTATGGACAAACTCAAACTCCAACTATTCCCTGTCTCATATCACCTACTTAGAGGCGGTCTCTGCTTAACTTATAAAGCCATGTCTGACCCAGCTCTGTTAGAAATGCTACATCTAAAGAAATCCCAGTCCCTGCTCACCACACACTCCAGAGACCTCAACCTCATTACCACAATCAACAGAACAAGCTGGAGGGACAGGTTCATAATCCAGACACTGCCCATGCTAGGAAATAAACTACCCATACATGTCAAACAGAGCATGTCATTGGCCCTCTTCAAGAGAAATCCCGATGAGTGGATGGGAAATAGAAAATTCATCCCGGGGATCACTCCAGTGGCTGTACTCAAGAGATGCAGTGGGGATTAAGGTAGGGTGGCACAATGCCAGGGTAATCCTATGGGCTAAGCTTGTAAAGGCCCCAGGGCCATTAGCCTAGTACACACCTATGAACCTATGAATTTATCTAAAACATGCACTGGAAGATATTGTTGGGATGTAACTCGCACTTTTTATACAGCCCATCTGATGGTATGTGTTTCATATGAGTATAACAACAGTAGCCAAGGAATCACATTTCCTGGTGGAATAAATCAATAGACAGGCTTACTCAGAGAAAAAGTGATATATTTTCACAATATATATGTAATATGCCACTGCTGTTTCATAAACAGAAGTTGAATTAAAATTGAGGATAATTAAAAAGTAACTTATTTATCATAGGAGTAACTGTGAACAGAAACATGCCAGGTACTTAGAAAAGTCATTATTTTAATATGTAAAATTAGTATCGGTCCATTATAAACTCAGGACACATGTACTGATATACACTCAGAAATTATCTGCAACACTGTCCATAAAGCATTGACTAAAATAAAGTAACCTGTACTATGAGACCTGATGAACTTCAAGGAAGATTAATTTGTGAACTCAGAGGTGCACTTAAGTCACTTTTAACTGAGTTACATAATAAACTGATGGCCACCCACTGATAAACCAAATAGATACACCCATCTCTTTTTTTCTGTATGGTACTAGTTTTATAGGTGAATACTAAGACAACTGCCCTAAAAGACCATTTAAGCCTAGCCAATAACCCAGGTGGGAATCAACCTCTGCACCTTGTGCCTATAAGGAGAAGATGTTAACCACTATGCCAGTTTCTTCCTTTTCAAAGTAGCTCATAGGACTTGTTTTATAATTATTACCCAGGTCATGACTACATTACAGGAAAATGTTCTGAGAACTTTACTTTGACATGTTGAAACAAAATGTGCAAATATTAACTGCATTGCTTTCATCAAGGTAGATCTAAACTTTTTAGCCTGATTGATTTTTATGAAAAGGTTAGCCTAGCATTATATTGTGGTTTATCATTGGTGGCAATTTTAGATCAGTCCAAGGCACTGGATAGCTTGCCTTGCAAAATAATTCTTTAGCATTTGTACGATTATAATATTAATTCCAGTTTGATTAGGTGGGTCTCAAACTGTATAACAGAAGACAATATGTACTTGTTTTATGTAATATGTCTGCTTGGGCAGGCATCTCTCCATGTCTCTCACGACTCAGTACTGGGGCCAGGTCTATGTATTGTTATTTTTTCAGTTTACTGTGTCTTTAAATACACCATGAATTTGTGAGGGAGATTAAAATGGAAGTGATAAATAAGCGGGGGAGGGGGTCTATGTCCCTATTTTAATGAGCTTGGAAACTGATGATTTTCACAATTTTACTGAACATAATGTCGGCCATGAAAGTAATTTGACTGTACAACAAAATACTGATGTTAATTTTAGGTTGGTCTTTATTACGAGATTTACTGTGGACTTCAAACAGGTGAGGGATGTTATTTTTAAAAATTGGTCTGTGCTTATGGACGGTTGTGTGGCATGGAACAAAATAGGTTCTAAGCTGGTGGTTGTATACAAGAGGGTTAATAACCTGAAGAATCTTATGGGGAGGCCACTTTGTCCACACAATTTTAAAGACAAGAAGCTTTGGCAGATGTCCAAATGTGGGTGTTGTCATTTTGTCTCTATATTAATACTGGGGAACTCTTCGATATTAATGGCTACCAGCTGAATATTAAAGGGAAGTACAATTGTAACAGCTTAGGAGTAGTATATGGGGCATTGTGTCAATGCTGCCTGGTATTTTATGTTGGAAAGACTGAGCACAAATTAAAAAATCATATTTATGAACACATTTATGAAATAAATAAGAAAAAGATGACCAATGCCCTATTTCGACACTTATTGGATTTCCCTGAGCATCAATTTAAATTTGTGGTAATTGAACAAGCTAAACCTAACCCTAGGGGTAGACCATGGCAACTTTTTCTTGAGCAAAGGGAGTTGTACTGGATTTTACATTTGAGAGCAGTAGGTTGGCCTGGGTTGAATGAGATGGCATCCACTGGATGTATTTTAAAATTAAAAGCAGAATGTTGATAAATTCAACAGTTATTGTTGTTAACCACAAAAAGGAATGTACTCCACGAGGTAAATGTCTCGGTACCAAAAACAGATAAAATAGATAAACCACAGTCCAATATGGTAACGAAACAACCAGGCACTCCGTCAGCTTAGTATAACATAAAATTTATTCAGACAAAATAAAAATGTTGGTAAGTGCTTTCACTTTATAGCTTCATCAGACCTCAATACAATTAAACATATAAAGCACAATATATATAAATACGCTTTACAAACTAAAAGCAATATATACATGTGATCAAAAACATGTTCATATGTGCACCTTATATAAAATAATACATTAAAAATACATATATATATATATATATATATATATATATATATATATATATATATATAAAATGATATAAAACATTTAATTATTTATTCTCCTGCTTTTTAAAAGGGGTTTTATGGATGCTCTTTCATTGAGCCCTCTCCCTGTGTCTGCTCTCAAAGCAATAATCCAGTTAACTTCCCTACTTTCCGTAAAGTTTCTAATATCACCTTCTCTAATACTTGGTTTAATGACATCTGTGACCCTAAAACTAAAACTATGTTCTTCTCCTGAACTTATGACATGTTTTGACAGTGCATTACATTCAGATTTAATTTGAATGTTATAAAGGTGTTCTCTTATTCTGTCCTTAAAAACCCAGTCTGTCTTTCCTATATAAAATGAATGACAGGACTCACACTCCACTAGGTATCTACCTAGGTCATCCAGGGTATGTTTTTAAAAACCTAATTAAGGGTCAGGGAGTCAGAGTATCCAGACTAAACCCCACAGAAGAAGGATTTGTGACAGAAATGAATAGTCTAGAGAGTAGACTCATAAACAGGGGATACAATAAACATGAGATTAATGAGAACCTAACATCAATTAACAATATGAGGAAAAATAGAGCACAGTCATACTAGGGACCAACAGCAGCAGCTGAACAAGTGGCCACATCAAGCTTTAATAGTAGTTCTTTAAATATCCCCCTTTTTTATACCAGTGATAATAAACAACTTATAGATATTTGTATGAAAAACTGGTCTATTTTAAACAGTAAATCAGGATATAAATGAATTAATAGGGGGCAGACCTAGGTTCTCATATAAAAATAAGAAAAACTTGAAGAGATTACTTTGTTACAATACTGGTAGGAAAGACAGAGTGGATGCGAACACATCGACACAACCTTGTGGAGATGCAATTATTGTCTGTACATTAATAACAGTAGAACCTTTATACATCCAGATACACACAAGAAATATGTTTTCAAGACAGCAGCGACCTGCCTCACACCCCATGTAGTATACCTAGCAGAGTGCGAGTCCTGTCATTCATTTTATATAGGAAAGACAGATGGTGGTTTTAAGGATAGAATAAGAGAAAACCTTTATAACATTCAAATTAAATCTGAATGTAATGCACTGTCAAAACATGTCATAAGTTCACGAGAAGATAGTTTTTTTTTTTTTAGGGTCATAGATGTCATTACCAAGTATTAGAGAAGGTGTGATATTAACTTTACTACTGAAAATAGGAAGTTAACTGGGATTATTGCTATGAGAGCAGACACAGGGAGAGGGCTCAATGAAATAGTATCCATAATACCTCTTTTAAAAAGCAGGAGAATAAATACATGATTTATATCATTATATAACTATATATATATATATATATATATATATATATATATATATATATTTTTTTTTTTTTTTTTCCTTTTTTAAATGTATTATTTTATATAAGGTGCACATATGAACATGTTTTTGATCACATGTATATATTGCTTTTAGTTTGTAAAGCGCATTTATATATATTTGTGCTTTATGGCTTTAACTTAATTGCTTAGACAGAAGTTTGTCTGTGATTGGATACAGGAAGTTTGAATCTGCTTAAATAGGACTTTGTATGTTTAACTGTATTAAGGTCTGATGAAGCTATTAAGCGAAAGCGCTTACCAACATTTTTATTTTGTCTGAATAAATTTTATGTTATACTAAGCTGACAGAGTGCCTGGTTGTTTCGCTACCATGTTGGACTGTGGTTTAGTTATTGTTGTTAATTTATTTTCTTTTTTTCTAATTGAATTGTTTATAATAGTTTTTTATGTATTTCACTATATGTAATATAGAGTAATTGCGTATGTTTCTCTTTAAATGTGCAATGAGATGCTGATGTAATCTGGCTTCATGGGTATTTAAAGTTCATTTGAGTTTATACTTTTATCTGATGAAGTCTTATCATTGTCTGAGATGAAAGTGCTAAGAATAAATTTTGGAAAATGAGTCCTTGCTGCTGTGTGGCTTTTTCTGTTATTCTATTATTTGCAGAATCTGCACATCCTCTCTGTGTATCAGGTGGTGTGTCTACTGGTACTCTGGTGTGTTTCCACCTCACAAATATATGAGGTAGTTAAGCTGGTGACTAAATTGTTTGCACATATATGCACCTTGTGTATAATACAGAAGAAGAGGCTGACATGCTATTATTCTTTACTTACCTTTTAAACTCTGAGAACAGCAAATGGGCTGTTCATAGAGCCGCTACAGGAAATAGGTGTGATGCAACAACAATGGATTTAAAAAGCCATGGAAATTGAAGTATGTGGACAGTTGTAATATGGGTACTATAATAATATTCTTGGAAGATGTATGCACTCTTAAGCATCATATTGCAATAAACTTGTTGGCAAATAAACTGGGCTTCAATTTTAATGAGACCAGCTGTAATGCTATCTATTTTGGGCCCAGGAAGATTAAAGGAGCAAATCTCTTTGATCATTGGTTAATATATGAAGTTGACTCAATATCACATTTTAAAATTTGTACAGCAAATTGAATATTTCTGAACATATAACATCAGTAAAAACTAAAACATCATAGAGGATTAATCTCTTATAAATTTAAAGAAAAGAGATTCAGATGACTTATAAGGCCGTAGAAATCTCTCATTCACCTATAATGCCATATTCTGTATGTATACTACTGAGTCAGAAACTCAAATGATTGAAATGATACAAAGGAAGCTCGTCAAATAATTTCACACTTTAGGGAACTTGCCTGTCATGAAAATCTACACAGGCTGAATCTGTTCAGCATGGTTCACAGACTTATATGAGGAAAACATTTTAGCATTTAGTACTTTCATTGAAGAATGTATACAAGCCCTGCTACACTTAAAGATTAAAAAATGCCAGTAGATACAAGGCAATCATCTTTTAATTTTCTCTATCAGATTTGCTAGATCTAAAATAAGTAAATAAATTAATTAATAGAAAAATTACACAGACACAGCTGTCACATTATAGAACTATTTACCACTATGCATTACAAAATCTAAAGCCATTAGTATATTTAAGGAGATGGTAGGTTCTTAGGCTGCTCAGAGGAAGTTCATGAATAACATGAGGCTATTTGAGTTCCTTAAAGGCCAGGAAACATTTATATTTGAAATTGTAACTATATATTACAAGAAAATGGTCAGAGTAGAATATCAAACTCAACTTGGTAAATTAAACGAAGAGCAGAGCTGTTATTTCCACATAAAGCCTTCTAAGCAGAAGAACCTTCTCAGTAAGACAAACTGCATTAACATATCACTGAGCAATCCTTTGATCCTCAGTGATCCCTGAGAGATTGCATGACCACCATCTTGAAAAGACACTTAACAGAAGTAAACTATCAAAAAATAGCCCCCCAAAAAATTAATCAACAAATCCAAAATAAGAAGACAAAAAAATCAAACAACAGAAGCACATGTCCTGACATTACTAAATATGTATTAAAATTAAACAATACAAAACAGAAATCAGGATTATGACAAAAATGAAATACACAGTAAAATGTAAAAAAGTTATATTTATGCAAATCTTCTGACTAGGAGCAACAAAGTCATCCAAATTGTAAAAAAAAAAAAAAAAAAAAAAACTTCTTGGTGAAAGTAAAGGCATAAGCCCCCAAAACAGGAAATTAATCACTGGAGACAGAGACAAAATTTGCATAAAGTAGACCTACAGGAAAGAGAAGTAGCTCCCATAGCGAAAGAAAACAGAAGTCCGTCCTACTAACCTATGAGGTCAGCTTGAAGTACAAGTCTCCACAATGAGTCTGGGCCAAGGTAACCAAAGAGTGTATTTAGTGCTTTTATCTTTATATGGAAAAAGACTTCTTCATTATTTATTCTTTATTGTTTGTTATCCAGGTGCAGTGGGCTGGTGTAAAACTTAGCCCTTACCTGGGCCAAAAGGTAATGCATATAAGCTAATTAAGGAAAGACAGGTCAGTTTAAATAATTGGACCTTATTAAGAACAGTGCTAATATCAACTGAGATTAAAAGTAATATTAAAGTAAACAGCAATGATGAGAGCTCAAGTAAAAGCATTCATAACTGCAATGCGATTAAACACTGAAATCACACCTGAAAACAAGACTGCAGATGAAGAAAAGTGTGAGCAAAGAAAGGGGAAACAGTAATTAGTATGATTTACACACACATACACCTATCTACCCATCTCTATGGTTACCATTTATAATAGCAAATGGTCAGAATAGCAAATGTTTTGTGCGCTTGTGAATAGGAGGAAACACTAAGACAAATTAATGGTCGATTTGGATGTGTTTAGTTCTGATGGCTGCTTTCTGTGTGACAGTACATTGCAGTGGGGTCATGGAATTTGCCATTACCCCTCTGTTGTGCAGTCTCTGAGTTTGTATATATACTTAGCATGGTAGATGGATATGTGGGGAGGGAGGCTTGCCTCCTGCAAAAAATTTGTTTTGTTTTCTGCAGTTTTTGGTCATCTTAGATTCTATCTAAACTGATCGCTGTTTTTGCTTTCACTGTTTGAGAAATTCAGTATTTGCTAATAAAATTATACATTTATATATGGACTCACTCATCTGCCAGTACTCATTTATGGAGTTGTAATTTTCCTGTTTGTTGAAAAGCAGGGCAGTAATTATCTGTGTCATAATAAACTTATACGTAAGAAAAAATCTTATAGACCGAAATGCTATATCGTCCTTTTGCCTTACATGTTCAGTATACATAATTTCTTCACATTTAAAACAACAAATTAATAAATACAAACAAAATGCCATTTTAACAGTAATCAGAAATACTGTATGTATTCCCCTTATTCATTTGTGGGATAATGTCAGTTCTCTCATTCTGTTTTTAGTTTTAATCCAGTTTGATCTACCATTATCTGCTATCCCAAGTGCACGTGTACTATAGTAATTTCTTTCCTAGGGAACATAAAATCTTCAGCTCATAAGGTCTTTTTTTCCTTTATAACAATACTATGGGCAGGATTCACGAAGCCTCCGTGTAAGAGTTATAACTCATACATGGAGGCTGCAGTTAAACGGAGTGATGTCAGCATGCTCTGCATATTCATGAGAGCATGCTGAATCACACCTAAGGCTAACATGGTCCATGTAAGACAGTAGGGGGCATGTCCGTAGGCCGAGCCCTGTAAGCGGACATGCCTCCAGAAGAGTAAAAGTGCCCAAAGTAAACAGCCACGCCAGAGTCCATGGAAATGTGAATAAACACAACACAACACATGTCCCCACAGACTACGAACATAAAATGTACAAATGAACATCACATAATTTTTTTTAAATTGTAAAGATGTTTAACCGTGAGTGCGCTCATTTGCGCAGGCGTGCCAGTAGCGCTACAGTTAGCAGTCAGTGAGAAATGATATAAGAACTAAATATACAAAGTAAGCCAAGAAGGAATACAGTAGAGTTAGAGATGTTGGCTCAAGAGCAGGAATTCATGGTTCGAGCCCCACAACACCAATTTTTATTTTTAGCAAAATAAGCACGAAACAAGTCCCTGACAAATATGTACACATAAAATCACATTTTATGTAAAATGTAATAAAATAGGCCATTTATATTGAAGAAATGTGAGGTAACAAAACAATAAAAAATGCCAGATGTGCCCATAGCTGAGCTACAGTTTAACAGGGTGAGTGCATCTGCCCGTAGGTGAGCAGTGGTTTAACTGGTGCAAAATGAGTGCCCGTAGCTGAGTAGTGGTTTAACACGCTGAAACTATGTGCCCCTAGCTGAGCTGAGCGTAATATGCGTGCTGATATCCAAATGAGGCTTAAACCAGCATACCCCGTTTGCGCGGAGCTGCACACCGCGCAAACAAGCTAGCCGACGGGCAACGTTGAGCAAGCCGTATCAAAACTGCCTTTACACAGACACACCCCTCAGCTTGTCTAGATAGTCATAAAAAATAAAAAGTAGTGGCCAGGTTCGAACCCAGGATACTATACACCATAGTCAAGGTACTGGACTACTAAGCCATGACAGCAGTACCTATAAATGCAATAATAGCTAATATATAGGAATGAATACAAACTGGAGCATGACAATGCAGGTTTACTGAAGCTGATACAATTCCAAAATGGCCAATCACAGATATGTGCGGGAAAAACGGACTATATAAGCCCCATAGGCGGGAATACACAGCATAAACGATTGTAGAACTGAACTGCAGGCAGAATGACAGGAGTAGGAGAGGGTAGTTGCTTTCGAGCACAGAGGTGGGGCATTGAGGAGTCCAGGTACATGGTCTGGCTCCTAGTCCACAATCATGAGGCCCAAAAATTGGGGGGGAATGGGGGAGGGTCCCTTGGCCATATTCCCCACCACAATTAAGGATTAGCATTTTAAATGAGACCAAAATGCGGGCCAACTAAACCTTTACCAGGGGGGAAAATGCCCAACCCCCATTGGTAAGTTCAAATTTATGATGAAGTTAAACAGCTGAATTAGGGGTGTGATTAATTTTCTTTTTTAAAACATGGGGGCCTTTAACGCAACCTTAAAGGCGGGGCGGGGCCAGGCCGAACCCCCCAGAACTGTAAAAAATTAAAAAGACACACGGGTGCGGGAGTCAAAAAAAAAAGGGGGAAAAAAAGTTTCAAGTAGTTGAAAAAAAGGGTTGGCACCCTTTAAACCCAAAAAAAAAAAATTTGAATAAACTGAAAAAAACCCCCCAAAAAAAAAACCAATCAAGGCAAAAGTATGTGCAAAGATATAAACCTTTGGGAAATAACCCTTTAAAATGAAACTGACGAAGGAGATGCGGAAAGGAGAAATAACACAGGTCATTAAAAAGCCAGGTAAGTCCTCCTAATTAAAAATAAAAACAATAAGGAGGGAGGTTCTGAAAGAAATACAGTATTTCCCCCTAAAAAAAAGATCTCACAGTACAAAATAAAGCGTGAGAATCCCCAAAACAGCAAACTGAAAGTGGCGCACGGGAATTGACCCCAAAACGGAATTTGCCCACCCAAATATGAGAATTTTTTTTTTTTTAAAAAAAATAATTTGCTAATATATAAAAAAATGTACAATATTATAAAAAGCAGTTTTTGGAACTAAAAGTTTTTGATTTGCGCGTTTCCCCAAAGGAAAAAATTTTATCAAAAGGGAAACTGTAAGAAATAGGGTATAAGTCAGCAAGAAATGTACAAAATTTTATTGGTATTTGAAGGTTTTTAAATTATTTTTTAACCCCAAAAATTAACCCACCAGGGAAAAGGGATGTCTAAAATTAACCCCCCCCCGGGTTTTTTGGGGGGAAATTTAAGTTAGCACCCCTGAAACACCAAATATGGCCGGATAATCAACCCTGATTTTTCTGTGATTCTGAAAATGCATTTTTAGCTGCTGAAGGTGTAATAGGGGGTTTTTGGGGTTAATAAACTAATCATCTGTTAAAAAGTGAATGGAAATGTCATAACCCAAACTGTATACTTGAAAAAATAGGGGAAGGGGGGGGCCCCCCGGGCCCCCACCCCCCCCCCACGGGCAGTGCCCGGGCACTGGAGTTCCCCCCCCTGGTGTGCCCCTCGGGGGGAACCCAGGGGGGTATCTGAATTCAAAACCCCCACTCCCCTCCGAATGGAGGGGTGCGGGGGGGGTTTTCCCCCTTGGTTGAGGACATAAATTATGGGTCCCTTTTCCCGGCCAAACCCCCCCAGAAGCCCTGGGATGAAGGAACAGTGGAATGCCATGGGGGGTACAGTTATGTTGATTGGGGTATTTTAAAAAACCTATCCCCCTTTTTAAACCCCCCCCAAAGGGTCATACAACCCCTGACGTTTGTTTTTTTGTCTTTTTTCCCAACCCCCCCGTACCATTTCCTTCATACATCCACCTACCTGAAAAAAAAAAAGGCATTGTAACAAAAATTCCCTCAATCCCCATTTTACCTTTTCTGGGGAAAATATCTTTTGGTTAAAAATATTATTGTTGCCTGCCCCCTTTTTAGGGGGGAAGGTTTAAATGTCACACCAAATTCATACATATGAACTTTGGAAAGAAAGGGGGGCCTTCCTCACCCTCCTAAAAATCCCGCTTTTTTCCCAGTTTTCCCCTTTTTTTGTGCCCCTTTTCCCTTTTTTTCCCCCCTTTTCTTTTCTTTAAAAGTGGGGGGCCCATAACCTTTTAATTTGGCGGTGTGCGGGGGGGAAAAAACCCCAGGGGCAGGACCCAAAAGGGAAACCAATTTTAAAAACCCATTTTTGTTGCGGCCTTTACCAGAAAAAAAGAAAAAAAATTCCCATAGCCCGAACCCAGGTTGGAAACAGTTCCTGTCCACTGCCATGCTTTTATACAAAACTTTAAAAAATTTAAAACCCCAAGGGGGATAAAAAATATGGTTTTTTCCCCTTTTTTAAATTACTTCCCCTTTTCCCTAAAAAATTTAAAAAAAAAGCATTGGGTACAAATAAGCATTAATGCATTATAAATGTTGTTTGACTTTAAATATAAAAAATTTTCAATTTTTATTTTTTTAAAAACCTCAGGGGGGGGGGGAAAAGGGAAAATTAATTTACAACACACCCTGTCATGAAAAATTTAAATTTTCCTACAAACATTCCCGCAACCAGCGGGTCCCCCCTTTAAACTGGGGAACCTTCCACTCCCTTTTTCATTCCCTAAAAAGGGTGAACATAAAAGGGTTTTGGCTTCCCGGGTTAAAGGGAACCAAAGGTGCATGTTAGGCCAAAAACCCTTTTAAAAAAATACCCTCCCTTAAATTTATCCCCCCTATAAAAATCCTGACCCCCCCAACAAATTAATTCGGGAAAAAAACCGGTATTCTTTTCCAAAATGACCCTAAACTTGCTAATTTTATTACTTTATTAGGTAATTTAAAAGATAAAAAATTTTCCAACGGGCATTAATTATCAACCTGGCTCCAAAGTAAAACGAACCCAGAGGGAAATTTTTTAAGCTTGTGTAATAATTTAATGTAACATTTTAATTTTATTATCAATTTTAAATAATTTTTTAATATGTTGGGGTATTTGTAATCTTATCCATTGGAGTTTTTCCCCCCCCTGAAATGGAATCACCTAACTCCCCAAAAAAATGAAAGAAAAAAAATTTAAAAAAATAAAAATTTAAGGCCAAATGCATTACAACCTAAGCATGCTGAACACATGGGGCATAGTACTAGAATAGCATTCCCTGGCTACAATTGGGGCCCAACAGGTATGCCTAAAACAATCCCAAAAAACCCCCCCTGCCCCCCTCAATTACTAACAACAACCGCTCGATTTCAACCTGCTTTCGAGGGGGGATAACGGGCGTATGGGGGAAGGTAAGTAATCCTGGGACTATTCCACCAAACCTCATAAGGTCATAAAGGGGCTACACATTGACTACTTTGCCATCCCAGTTGGCTACCGGGAAATCCTTACAATAGGGGAAAATTTAAATATCCGCTGGGGCCAGGCCATTACCTGACGGGTTAACCCCCTCCCCTATGCACCCTTATTAAAGGGTTTGTATTTAATTTGTATTAATGTTTTCGGGGTACCCTGGCTTCCGGGCTTCTGAGGGAACCCACAATTTCGGGTCACTTGAGTAAATTTTATATTGGCAAAGTCCTTAAACACACTACCCCATGCTGAACACGCATAGACCCCCGGGGTAAAACCGGTTAGACACAACTGCTAAACCAACAGCATGTCAAACGGCCCCCACATGCCCAAATTTCTGTGCAACCAAGCCTGTTCACTCACGGGTTTTAACCTGCGGTTACCCCCCCCATACCACCCTGTACCCCCTAAGTAACAAAGGGCGGGGGGGGTTATGGCACCACAGAACAAAACCCTCCAGGTTTTTGGAAAGCACAAAGCTCACCTAACAGGGCAGAAAAGGGGTTAGACTCCCTGGTTCATAGGGACAAAATCCCTCACAGGGACCCCTTTTAAAAAAAGGCAAATACTCCAAGTTTTTTTTTTTAAACTATAGAAAATTGTGTACATTATGTAGCTAAAAAACCCATTAAGGGGTTCCGCTTTTACTGTTCAGTGGAAAATGTTCCACTCCAGGGGGGAACACAGCCCTTTTTAAAACCTCGGGAAACCCAATTGCCCCTGCTGAGGATTTTCCCAAAACCCCCACACGTTAGACACTACCGGGCCCCTGCACAAAAACACAGTAAGGAACTTTGAAAAACCCATTTTCCCCGGGGCAGTGCGAAGGGTCTTGCGGGTCCAGGTTTTATGGTAGTGTCCACACATTTTCCTTTCGGGTTTGGCAATCACATTTTTATGAAAAAGCCCCCAAGGCAAAGGTTACACAACCCAGGGTTTGGGGCCCAAAACAACCATCGCCTAAAATGGAATAAAAATTGCAGATGCCATTGGCTTTACGGCAACACCCTTTTCGGGAATTTCCCTTTTTTTACGGGGGAATATGCAGCTCGGTGTTTTGTGTTTTTGCCAAAATTTTTCCTTACATTCTTTACACACACCCTATAAACCCACATTGCGGGATTATCCCCTACCAACAAAACAACAGTGGGGCTTTGAAAACCCCTTTTTTTACTAATTCCTTTTTGGCGACATGGGTGTACCCAGTATTTTAAAAATGTGCACATAGGTACCCTGACCAAAACAACATTTTTTTAATGAAATAACCAAAATCCCCACATAAACACCACACGTTTTAGGTTTCAAACCCAAAAAATTTTTGCATTGGGGGGAGCATGCGCATTTATACAGACCCCCAGTTAAAAGGGGGTCCAAACACACTTTTTGGGGGGAAAAATTTCATCGTGGGTTGCCCCCCTTTTTCAAAAGAAATTTTTTACAAAATTCCCCCAAACCAACATCCAAAAAATGCCATTTGGAAACCCAAACATTTTACACTGGGAACCTTTCAACGCTTTTTTTGGGAGGTTCCCCCCTTTTACTTAAGGGGCTACACACGGGTTTAAAAAGGGGAATGTCTCCTTGTGTTTTGTTGAAAAAGGGAATTTTAAAAAATTTGCAAAAACCCCCCCACCCAAAAACCAAAATTCCTTTTCAATTCAAACCACACCTTTTTTTTTAACACCAAACCCTTTGGGTTTCAAAATTTTCCTTTTGCACTTAAGGGGCTACAATTGGTTTAAAAGGGAAATTCTCCTGTTTTGGGTTTTCTCCCAGTTGAAAGGGGAAATTTTCCCCTTAAAACCCCCCCCAAAAAACCCCCCCAGGTTAAAACCCATACCAATTTTTTTTAACATTCCCCAACCTTTTCATTGGGGGACCCCTTTTATTTAGGGGTTGACACTGGGTTTTAGAAAGGGAATTCTTTGGTTTTCTCCTGTTGCCAAAAGGGCCTTAATTTAAAAAATTAAACCCCTGAGTGTTAATTCAAACCCTCCTAACAGTTTGACAAAACCCAAAAGGGGATTAAAATTCTTTTTGCATTTTGGGGGCGCATACGGGTTTTTAAAAAGGGGAAATTCTCCTTAGGTGTTCCCCTATTTGAAAAGGGAATTTTTTTCAAAAGTTTCCCACCCCCCCCAAAAAATTTACAGGTTCAAACCCCTCCAACAATGCATGGGACCAACAACACTTTTTTTACTGGGAGGCCCCTTTCCCGCTTCTTATGGGGTCTCTCGTGTTTAAAAGGGTGTGCACCCTTAGGGGTTTTTGGGAAAGGGAATTTCTCCAAGTTTCCCAAAACCAAAATCCCCAAAAACCCTGACACAATTCCCCCCAACAAGCATTGGGGGCCCCATTACGGGTGCATACCGAATTAGGGCATCTTTCTCCCCGAGTTTTTTGCTGAACTTTATTTCTACAAGGTTTGAAGAGTCTCCTGTAGGGGGTTTTAATTGCAAAACCCCTCACAAAACCCACCCCCCAAAGGAGCACCATGCTTTGGAACGGGACCTGCACCCAAAGCCCAAAAACCCACACCAAAAAACCCCAAAAGTTTCCGGGAACACCCATACATGCCAATACACCTTTCCCAGTTTTTAACAAAACGGGCAATTTTAAAAAGGCCCTACCATTTCCCTAAACACAACCTTTCTAGGCAGAACCACACACCACAGCCACATGGGGGAATACATATTGCACCTGTCCATCAGCAACGTGGGTACTCACTGTTCCACACCAGAGGTAGACCACCATTGTTGATATCTGACCATACCCACCTTTCCCTGGACATCCATATCCCATCTCCACCCCCAGGCAAGGTTGTCACTGCACACAAACTGTATTTAGCACAAGTAGACTCTACACTTGTGAAGACTGGGGTGGACGACTTCAGAGGACCCATGCTGGGGGACTATACTGGCCACTCAGCATAATCCTTGACAATTGCATTCTATGAGCATGTGTGCGGTTTGCATTGATCATGCTATCCCACATATACCCATGACTGCTCCACAACAAGACACCTGTCAGCTGTACACCAGCCATATATGCGCCGTACAACAGACAGAGTGAGCTAATACATTGCAGAGCTGTAGCCCACAGAGGGAGGATATCTGTGAACAGTTCCAGCACGGCACTTTATTCACACATAATCATTACAACACAGTGTTGACAGTGGAATTGTCCAGAGAATGCAGATAGGGCTCCCCTCAGTCTGTTATTGATGGACACCTACTGTCAGAGATCCTCAGTAACCCTCTCCCAGCACACACCGACAACATGGCTGTGGCTTAGCACATTCAATCCCTGGGACCTCCACGGTGCCCCTGCTTGACAGAGGCACAGCTCACTAGCCTCACATGTTGCCTTCTGTGACCTACTTTACAGTGGCACAGTAGCCTACTGTCCTGGGGATGCAGATGCCAAGCACACTCTGGCTGAGCTGTCATTCCCTAGGGCAACAAGCCTAGTATTGACCTCTACACCCATATGTTCAATTGTCGGATGCACACTATTTGTTGTGCTGTTCTACTGTTTGCAGGTCTTTATTGCCATAGCATTCCCTGTTCCTATGACTAACTTGTGTATCTGTAGAAGATGTTTGCATATGATGGCGATCCACTATATCACTTATGTCTTTGTAGTCATTTACTGTGTGCACTGGGCAGATTGCTGTATTGTGGTTGGTTCCTGGACTGACACGTACAAATACCAGATATGTGTGGCCAACTGCTAAACGGAGATATGGCCTAAGTGTGTGAGCATGCCCAGTTCAGCCTTTCCATGGCATGTTGTCTGACATATGCCTCATTTATCAAAGTGTGCGAGCATGCCCAGTGTGAGCTTTCCATATGTTGCACTCTGAACTCCACCACATATTTGGGTGTGTGTGAACTTCAACAATATCTCACATTTATGGTTGTGTGTTGGGTGTCATGTTGTGTACTAACTGGCCAACTGCTTCGTGTCTGCCACAACAGGGATTATACTGTGCCTGCAGGGATTGCATGGGATACTTTGTAGACAGTTCTCAACATACTTTCATAATGACCTAACACTGTAGTACCGTATAGTGTACTGGTTCAGTACTTTCACTGTGGTGGACAGTATCCTGGGCTTTAGTCCTATGACTGCTTGACATCTTCATAGTGAGCACAACAGACTGTGTAGGGGCCAGTTGTGCACATATGACCATGTTGCATTATGTTCAGATATGGACTACCTACACCAGGCTCGTTCAACATTGCTAGTGTATTCCACAACATGGATGGACATTGGCAAACACTAGCAATGTTCCCTAGGCCATTTCTGATGCTAGTCACAGGGTGTGTTTGTCCTTCGACACACATTGTAACTGGAGTTTGCCATGACATATGTCATGGTTAGTATACTGTGCCTCCGTCTACCTCTGACATAACAGTGATACCCAGGGTTAGCCTACCATCTCCCATCCACTCATCAGGATTCCTCTTGGGGGGTGTCGATATGTGACTCTCTGGCTGACCTGTACCAGGAGTTTACTGAAGAGTGGGGGTGCTTTCTGTATTATGGATCATTCTGTACAGCTTGTCCCATGTATGTCAGTGTTGGGGTTCAGGTCTCTCATGTGCATAGCTCACTGCCATTCAGATTGTACAAGGTGCAACATGTTCATTCATTCCAGGTTGGACATGGTTTCATACATCAGGCACAGCTTGCCTGTAGCTGGGCAGTATGGTGTTATTATTGGGGCTGCAGTTTGTTTACTCAGGCAACACATGGCATCTGTTCATGCTCTTTGCTACTCCTGGTGGGGTACTGTTGTGGGCTTTACAGTTGATGGAGGTGTCTGCTGCGGTATATCCCACAGGGGCTATTGTAGTCATTTGTGATGCTGATGGAGGATGACTGCAGAGCCACAGTGAGTTCCCCTTATCTACATCTGCCAACCTTCATGTTTCGGTGGGTATATAGTATATGTTTCTGCGAACACTACAGCCACATGTTTGTCCAGTGCAGGATATCTATCACCTTTTGTACCCAGGTCTCACATTACATGTTAGGTATGTCATGGGTTAACACCTGTGTGATAATTTGTGGGCACTTACTGTATATCCACGGTGGTTGTCTATACACAGTTCTGCAATTAGCTTGCTGACATGGCTATGGCTCCAGTTGTCTGTTTGTAGGTGGCCCTTTTGTGGGTTGCTTGTGTCAGCTGGGGGTCGGATATGGTGGGCTGTTTGTACTCCTCTGCATACATGTTCAGTCACAGTCCTTCCATGTTGGCCTATACCTATGGGACATATATACAGAACGGGGGTGGGGGGGCAAGACCAAGCCTTGTGGGATGCCACTCATATCTGCTTTGTAGTCTGACATGGATGCGGCATGTCTGACCATGTCAGTTCTGTCCTTGGTCTGCTTTGCAACCCCTCTACTGACATAGGGGTGTATATTTAAGCTGGTGAACATATCCATACTGAACACGTACAGTATTGTCTAGAAGCAGGTGCACGGTCCAGCTATGCTGTGTGGACCACATTGCCCTCATCAATGACCTTAATGACTGCTTCAAATGGGTCAGACATGTTTAGGGGCAGGATCTGCAGTTATGACAGCCACACTGTGTAGGGTCCAGTATCAGTAGGTCCACAATAGCCTTCTGTCTGCGGTGCATACTGATCCTTTCCATAGCTGTGCAGAACAAGCTTGTCAGGATCCTGGAGTGGTAGTTTGCAGTATCCATTCAGGCAACACCTTTGTTGTGATGGACCACTGTTGTTGTACACTGCTCTTTGGGTACATATCCTGTGGTAAGGCTGACATTGGGCAGTAGTGTGATTTGGCATTCCATTATTCTTGGAGTCCATGTTGGCCTCAGCACAGGACACCATCACATACCTTTGCTGCTGTGTGTTCTGCTTTGCAGATGATGGCTGTTACCTCAGCATCTGCAATGTCAGGGGACCATCAGTCTGCTGGGATAGGTATTTACTCTGGGGGGGGGGGGGTGTTTGCACTGCACCTGACAGGTTGTATGTTAGCAATATGTGTGTGTGTTTGGTATGTTGTTTGTAATATCTGTGTGATTCGGAGCATATCTGTTGATGCCCAACATGGTTCCTACCATCAGTTGGGTAAGCCTTGTGATTATCCTTAGTGTCCTGTACGTTTTGTATCTTCATAGGTTCATGGGTTCATACTAGGCTATACACCCTAGGCCATTAGTAAGCCTAGCCAGAGTGTGTGTGTCTTTTGCCACCCCTTGCTATGTTCTATTATGGCCATTTATGAATTTCTTCACTGTGCCTCTGTCTGGTCGTGACACAGTGAGGACCCCCAGTATACATGTATGATCATCCATCCACTTGGCAATATTTCTGTTGAGGGGTGTCAGTGCCTAACATGGATTGGGATCCTGTTTCTGGGTGTGGGGAGCCTCTAGGTTATGTATCTGTCCCTCCAGCACATCTTATTTCATTATGTGTTGAGGCTGACATCTGTCACTCTCACAGCTCCAATGGCTTTGATTTCCTGTGGTGGAGCATGTCCATTACTCCTGTGTTGGACATGGCCTTGTACAACATACATAAAACGCCTCTGTGTAGGTAGTCTGTAACTGCATTCAGCTGGGGTGTCCACAGCCAGGCAGCATATGACATATATTTCACACCCTTTATCCTGTTGGTGGGATAACTATGAGGTCTTCAGAACCGCTGCAGGTGTCACGTACGGTACATCCCATATGAGTCATTGTACTAGATTATGGATCTGATAAGGGAACAGTACAGTGGCACAGTGGCCTTTGTTTATGTAGATGTGAATCCTTTCATGATACGGTGTCCAATATCGACAATCTTCCTAGCCACATTGGCATTGTGAGTGTCACATGACAGATTACTGTCGACCTGTGTCCCTAGGTCCCTGATTACTCCTTGCATACATAATGGTTTGCCACCTATGTGGTAATGTGTGTGTACCTTGTCTGGTATTTGGTGGGACATTCATACTGTCCAGTGTCTTCAGGATGTCTGGGTGGAGTTCTTGTGTGTGAGAGTGTGGTCTGTCGCATGCTACAGACTGTACAGCAGTTTTGACTACAGTTAGGTGCACATGGGTGGTCTCTGCTGCTTTGTGCATTGTCAGTTACCTGGCCATATGGGTGTCTGTGCTGCATATGGATACTCCTCCTCCTTTGATGTTTTGGTGCAGGTGTTGGGGCCATAACACATGATATCTGGTATAACCTAGTAGTGCTGGTGTGCTATCACTAGGCTTGCAGCAGGCTTCTGTCACTGCACAGACATCAATGTTCTCCATAATGGGAAGTGCCTCAGGGCATGCATATTGCAGTTTACACATGGCATTAGTCAGCATTACCCTTATATTTCCTACCACTTATGTTTTCTGGGGTGGCCTTGCCTACATATGGCTCTATGGAGGCGGCAAAGTCCTTATCCAGTATCAGGCAGCACATGTGTAACAGGTGCAAGCCATCCCTGGAACAGCAGCATGGCTTGTCATGCTTGACATCTCAAGCAGACAGACATTAGACCCTCTTGGACTGACAGCTGTAACTGTGCCAGCTGTTAAACATGAGCATTCTGTGTTTGTACTGTGGCATCATTCTTGGTGAGGGTTGGATGCTGCACACAGACAGTGTCATACCGGCCTGGGGTACATACTCAGAGGGGCCATCCATGCCTCTTTTCATGTTGACCAGGGAGGTACATCTCAGGTAATTAACACCAGCATGGACATTGAGTGCATCATGTTTCTGCTTGCTTTGGGGTGACCTGCGTACTTGTGTTACGTGGCATTTTGTGGCAGCATACCGGCAGCTTACTCTACCCTTTCCCTTGTTCAGTCTGGTGAGTGGAACAGCAGTGTGTCTGCCTATACAGACACCTATTACAACTGTATCAGGCATGTTGTTTCTCCTTCTGGCCCGTGACTGTTTGGCACACCAGCTTTGCATACTATTCATTGCATGTGCTATGTTTGAAGGTTGTGGTTGCTTGTGATCTGCTTTGGAGGCTTCTGTTGGTGTGGTGTGTTTGTAATTAAGGCCTCCGGGAATATTTGTCTGTGTTTATGTGTTTGGTTTACAGTTGTGGTAGGTCTATGTGGGACTGGGTTTGTGGTGTATGTGGTTACCTTCTCCTCCTGACTAGTTTTGACAGTACTGAGTTGGTGGAGCTCAACCTCTGGTTTGGATACATGGTTGCATCTATCACATATATTTGTATTTATTGGGGGGTATTGTGGTTGTCTGTGTACTTGGGACTGGTGTCACATTGCCTCTGGATTCACAGATTCTACTTGTTGTGGCTGGACTTAGTGGATTGTATGTGTGGACATATGTTATTGCCATACTACTGGTCAGTGATTACTTCCCTTTTATGTTTGCTCTATCATGTGGTAGCTTCCTCATTCTCTTGCATGGTTTGGTAATGGCTGGAGTCCAGCATGCCAGATGCCTGCATGTATGACATTGTGTGTTGTTGTTATTTGTGATTGCATACTCCAAGCATTCCTGGCTGTGTTCATGGAATGCCTGTATAACATGTTCTGTGGTGTGTCCCATATTCTGCACTTGCACAGGGCCTTTCGTGGATTCAACATCAGTTTGGAGGGCTGCAACCTATGCTTTACACATGTTTTTCACTGTGGTATTCTGGCCAGGGACTGGGGTCAGGATGTGTATATCCAGTGTGATTACTCTATGGTCTATTCTTACCAGGGAGGGGTACACTTCTCATCTTGCCATCCAGTACACATGTTGCTGATTATCACATCCAGTATGCTTACCCTCTTGTGGGAGTGGTACATTGTTCCTGGGCATTTTGGTTTATGGATTCTGGGAACTTTTCTCCTACTGTGTTGGTGCTAGTATAATGCTCGGTGTATGTCTGGGTATTTTCAGTCAAGCAATATAATGTGGTTTGGGGGGCTTGATATATTCATGTATTCCGACATAGGCCAGGTGCAGTTCCTGGTATTAGGACAGTAGTCTGCAGCAGGCTATATACTGGGAGGCAGTTGTAGCCATTGGTATTTGACCATGGCTAATCCATGCTGCTTCTTGTTGTGGTACCAACATGGGGGTGTGGTTATCCTTGATATTTATTGCTAGTCACCCTCCTTTTGTAGCTTGTTCCATGTTTTGCGGCTGTACAGCACAGTATGAGGTGTGACCTGGTAGTGTTAGGGTGCTGATGTGAGCCTTGACCCAGTTCTCTATTACAGGACTGGTATCTACATTCTCCATACTGTGTGCGTTTACACTGCACACATCTTGCTGTTTAGACATCTGGCATTGGGTAGCATTACATCTAGGTACCTATCCCTTGTGGAACCTATGAAGGTGGGTTTGTGTTTTGAGACTTACCTATTCAGGGCATGCTGTGGGTACTGACAGCCTTTGCCAGTATCCATGGGGCATGGCATGATGGGTGCACACCACCCCTAGCAGGTGGTGCATCATGTCATGCTCCGCATGTCTTCCCAGCCTGAAACACATTGGCTCCCCTTTGACTAACTGCATTACTTCAGCCAGTTATTGCACTTGATCATCCCATCGTCATTTTGTGGCTTCATGCTTGGTGAGGGTGGATGTTAGTCAGGGTGCTCAGGTGTGCATATAGTACATGGTGTTACATTACTTAACACATGGCATTCATGCCTCAGGTGGTGTTGCAGGGCTGCCTCTGTCGGATGCACATATTACACTTCCCTGTCCATGTTTGTGAGCAGGTCATGTCATTTTAGGCATCCATGTTATTATTTGAGTGAGTCAGAGGGGGTATCATTCCCAGGGTTCCTACTGAGCCAGTGTATGTGCTATGCATTGAATCTTTGCCAAGGCCAGGGCATACTGGGCACGCCTCCTTCTGCCTACTGGGGCAGGCTCAGGTTGTTCCTCCTCTGAGTCACGCTCTGCCTGTGATGGCATTGGCAATGGTGGGGGGCTGTTTGGCCCGGCCCTATGCTGGTCCTGCTGCAGCTGTTTTCGCAAGATCATATTATGTAGCATAGCACATACCATGACAATTTGGGTACATGTAGTTGGTGTGTACTGCAAGGCTCCACCAGATGTGTCCAGACACCGGAACCGTGACTTGAGCAGCCCAAATACACGCTCTATTACATTACGTGTTTGTGCATGTGCCTCATTATGGAATTCCTGTTCAGGTGTGTGTGCGTTTCTGATGGGTGTCATCAGCCATGGCTTCAGTGCATAACCTGCATCCCCCACTAGGTGTCCGTGGGGGATGTCCCCATTGGCAAATGTCTGGTACAGCTGCGTCAAATGCCAGATGTGGGAATCGTGGCAACTCCCAGGGCAGCCTGCACACACATTCATTATTATGCCCTGGGTATCACGCACGACCTGGCAGTTGATGGAGGGGAAGCCCTTGCAGTTAATGTAGGCCCTAGCCCACTCACCGGCTGGTGCTTTGATGCGTATGTGCGTGCAGTCTATTGCACCCACTACCTCAGGGTATTCCGCTATTTGCTGGAAGAGACGCACATTACTGGGCAATACCTCACGGGCATTGGGGAAATATACATGATCACCGACATGTGCTGACATGGCATCCAGGAACTGGTGCAGTACCCTGGAGGCTGATGCCCGTGATATCCCCATCATATCACCAGTTGGTCTCTGGAAGGTACCTGTTGCTAGTATTCTTAGGCCAACACATACATTGGGTTCCACTGGGATGGGTTCCCCTCTGTTGGTTCTGTGTGTGAGGCGTGGCCTGCACAGCTCAACAATTTGCTGCAGGAGCTCTCTGTCCACTCTATAGTGCTCTACTATCTCCAGCTCATGTAACCCATGGTAGGTGACCCTGGGCCTGTACACTCTTCTCCGTCTCCTCACTGTGGGTTGTCTGGCACCATCTGCATTGTCACCACCCTCAGCAAGTCACCTATGTCTCATTATGACAGCTATGGCAGCCCCTAACATTTCTGCTCTGAGTGAAGCTTTTTCAGTTTTCACTTCTATTAGCTTACTCCTGCCTTGCAGTGTCTCTTAAGAGAAACATCCTGCATTACTGTTTGCAGAGTTTTAAGTGCCAGGCTGGGCTACTATTCTGCCTTTGTAATTGCCTGCTTCTAATTGTTTTCACCTGCTAGCTTCAGCAGTTATCCCTGCTAGCTTCCTATTAATTCTGTTGCTTCCTTTTTCCTCTCTGTTTCCTCAGGGGGAGCAACGTGCATACCATCAGAAACACGCTCACAGTGGCTTACACGCGTGCACACGTGCTTACACGGTTCAGAATCTACTTATTCGGGTTAAACCGCGCGTGCACCCGCGCAAACAGTGTTAAACATCTCCCAACACCCTCCCACATGCTCAGTCTGCCTTACATGCACACACACTGCCCTACTCGCGCTTCATGTGGCGCGACATGTGCGCTGCCGCAGCAAGAAACTTTTCTATAAGTAACAGTGTACACCTTCCATTTCTTGACTTTCCATGACTTATCTAGTGGCACACCTCTTTCCATGATCTGTGTCTGTCATCTGTCATGTTACACTGACCTCCAATGAACTGCATTTCTTTCTACCATTCCCCTGTGATGTCACCTATCTCCTACTCTATTCCTCCCCTTATGTATCTCTTACACTACTCAGACTGTGCTCATTTGCTATGTGACTGTGAGATTCAGTATCCTAACCCTCATTTACATGGGATTGCCTACTAATGCTTAGTTACATGTCTTAGACTCAGCTTCCCCCCTTAGCAACCACTACACGGTGACCATGTTGTTTTGGTCTGCTGGTCCCTGCATTGTCATTCCATGTATTGCATGAAACCCACATTTGTGGGTTTATAACCTTCTTTTTTATGGTTTTATACAGAGCAGCCCGTTTGCGCGGCTGCACTGGTTTAAACATCGATCGGCAAAAAAAAAAATTATATTTTTAATATTTTTGCATCGGGTTATCTTGCCAATGGCCACATATTTGGCCATTGGCATGCTGCCTGTGTCATATGCACCCTTTTTTTGGTGCTGACATGGCTCCATTGTGGAATTTGCAGAAACGTACTCAGTTGTCAACTGAGTACATTTCTGCAGCTAAAACGTCTCTTACACGGACTGGTTTCTGCTTCGTGGATTGCTAATATACCTCATTTGCATACCTTTCGGCTGAAAGTGAGGTATTTAGCATGTCCACGCCCAGTCCGTGTAAGAGACGTTTTAGCTGGTCTCTTACACGGAGTTTAGGGCTGTTCCTGGATCACGAGGCTTGCATGGAGTGTTGCACGTCTCTTACACTCCGTGCAAGCCTTCGTGAATCCTGCCCTATGACTTGCACATTTTCATCTTTAGACCTGTTTCTATAAACTGAACACATAAACACCTGAACATATTCCTGCTACATACCTTACTATTACACACTAAACTCAAATCTTCAGCATACATAAGAATCCTTGGTGCCTTGGTCCCTTCTAAGTGTCCTTTACACTCCATTTGTCCTAACTTCAAGCTAGTCATTACTATGTTTATATAAAAAAGCGGGTCTATATTAGAACATCGAATGTTCAAAATCGCGAACATTCTAATGAGCGAAAATGCCGGACCTCAAACTCTTTATTGTGGGGGGCTGCACCCCCCACCCCCACTCCCCCACCAAATATACATTCCAACTCCGAGATTGCACTACAGTGAGGAAAGGGCAAATATTCCGATCTTCACTGTACTGCGATCCCAAAAAAAGCACTTCGAGGTCCGACATTTTTGCTCATCAGAGCATTCACGATTTTGAACATTCAATGTTCTAATATAGACCCAAAAAAGCAATCTCATTTTTTTCTTGACAGCCCTTGTCCTTCAATTACTCTTGACTAAAGGTGCAACCTAATTGTTAATATCTACTTTATTAATCTGGGATTCCTATGATTGTCTAAAGATATTCTGTCTGAGACATAAGCATGGCAGCTATACAGAACACATACGAGGTTATAATTTTCACAGTGGTGCTGCTGCCTACAGTTAGAATACAATAAGTGGGAATTTACTAACAAAGCACCCTACATGGGGAGGTGGAGGAGTTCATAGGGCATTTCCTCTTAGGAAATGCAGGTTAAGTTTTTGCTGAACTGCTTTTCAAGGGCATGCCTTGTTGCTTTTATTTTCATATACTTCTTTTGGGAAGAAATTACCTCAGTGCTTCAAAATTATCTGAAAAAAATGTTTTACTCTCATTGCATTTAAAACTGTAAGTGTTACTTTACCAGTTACATTGAGTAATGCCCCAAATCTTTTATTACCCTCCATAATTTTTCTAAAAATAAATTCAGTTAATCTAATATATATTTCTTATATCACCCCTCCACTCTAGCCTCTTGCATATTACACATTGCATTTCTAATTCAGTCTGCCATCTTGTTAATTAAATTCACATTAGTATTTAACACCATAAGTTTCCAATAGTTTACCCTTCCTTACTTTTCACTGTTCTTATGAATCTTACTGTTACCTGCAATAACCCACTACACCTCCATATTTCTAATGTAATCTCATTTAAAACATTCAAAATCATCAGTTTCATTTCTATTCTCATATGTTTTTAAAGGTATTTCACTAATATCTGTCATCAGTAGGCTTTTTAGTTTTTCCAAGGTTATTTCCAATTCCTGTAAAGACTTTTGGTATCACTAGTTTGCTAGACTCCTCATTTCAGGTGCTTCAGTTCTACAAAACCTTCTAAACTTTTTTAAATCTTGGTGTCTACTTTCTCTGTAGAATATCTTCAGATAATCCTGAATATTTTTCATTGTATTCAGTTTTGAAGGTTGTATTTTACTATTTGACTTGCAAAACTTCAGGGAGTGCATTTCCTTTTTCCTTTCTATATTTCATAAATCGACACACATTTTCCAAATCGCCATCTATGTCATATCGTTGTCAGTACTCTAACATAATGTGCCTGATCCCTTTAAGGACGCTAGCTCAGAAACAGCTAAGTAGGAAAAAGTTAATGACAAGCATCTGAAAAAAGATTATTTTAGGCTCAATGGCCTACTACTGGTTAGATGTATGGACTTTTGGTCATATAGGTTACAGTGAGGAATCTAGAAAGAGTAACATGCACCAAAAAAAGGCAGTCCAGAATGTACTCCTGTGAAGGAAAGCAGTTGATAATCTCTAAAAGAGAGGCCACTCAAATGCATTCCTACCTGTAAGGAAGTGTAAGAGGAAGCTACTGCTGTTTACCCCCCCCCCATGAAAAACTGCAACGAGAAGGGATTTCACTTTATGCTTGTCTATGATGTAGTCTAAAAAAAACTATAGAAGCCAATCTATGTGTTGTGAGGTCTCTTTACATATAGCTAAATTGCAAAACCAATGTGAGAAAGGTACACTGTATCTGAGTGCAAAGGAACACTGCATGTAGCTTGATTTGTGTAAATCCTGCAGAGTATGAACATTTAGGAATCACACTTCCCAAAAGTTTTAATGATATCTGTACTTCTCAAAGAATGTAGGAACAATATTAGTAAGTGATCACAGGTACTGTAAGATGCATAGACATACACACATTTAGGAAGCCACGCTTAAAGGTTCTTGCCAGACTTTATGAGTACTTAATAGTGTCCAACTTGCAAATATTTTGAAGCAGCCACTAACCTTTGATTGCTGAGAAAAAAAAAAACATTTAAGTATGGAACTAACTAGGCACAGCAAAATGACCTTACTGTGTAAACTATGTTTCTATTTTTTTTTTCTTGTACTGGAACTGGAAATCTGTTTCTAGTGACTTACATTATTACAAGTTTTGCCATTTGCTATAGTACTTAAACCTTAATCCTCCTTTTATAATAAATATTTCTATTTTTTTTCATTATCAATATTCTTACTTACCCTGTGTTAATTTCCATCATTGTAAATAACTTCTTCACATCTTCCTTATAGTTTTCTTTATCACACTTAGTGCTATCCATAAATCACTTTCACAATGATTCCTTATATATCTACTCATCTTATATGATCAAATTTCCCCAGTGCTTAACTTAAAATAGATCTTTTAGCTACCTACCCTTTTCATTCTCCCTTCCTTTGTTCTCAGTCACCCCAGGCCTTGTGAGACTTTGTTACCGTTATCTGAATTACAAAATGGTCAGCAAGTCATACTGATTCTTCTAGCACTACTTTTCCTTTTATACTGAAATTATAGCAATAACCCACGCCTGGGTGTGGGTAATGCTGGATTTACCCATGGTTGGTGTGGTTTGGTCATGAGGGCGAAGCCCGAGTGGTCAAACAAAGACAACCGTGGGTAAATCCAGCATTACTCACACCCAGAAGTGGGTTATTGCTATTATGCAATGACATTATTTAAGAAAAAAAATAATTACTTTTCTTAAATAATGGAATTGTATAATGCCTCCTTGCTGCCCTTCCACAGCTGTCTGGTATTCTGTGGCAGTTCTGATGTACTGCGCATGCGTATGCTTACACAGTACATAAGAGCTGTGGGCAAAAGCAACGGAGAAAGCAAGATCTTCGTTACTTTTTACAAACTGTCTCGCTATGTTAAAGGAGTTTAACATAGCGAGACAGCTAAAAAACGGAGAATCTCCGTTACTTTTTTTAAAGCTGTCTCACTATGTTAAACCCATTTAACATAGCGAGACAGTTTTGAAAAAAAGCAACGGAGAATGCAAGATCTCAGTTGCTTTTTACAAAGTGTCTCGCTATGTTAAAGGAGTTTAACATAGCGAGAAATCTTTAAACAAAGAAATGGAGAATCTCCTTTGCTTTTTTTAAAGCTGTCTCGCTATTTAAAACTCATTCAACATAGCGAGACACCTTTAAAGAAAGCAACGGAGATAGGAAGATCTCTGTTACTTTTTTTAAAGCTGTCTCGCTATGTTAAACTCATTTAACATAGTGAGACAGTGTGTAGAAAGCAACGGAGATCTTGTGTTCTCCATTGCTTTAAAAAAAGAGTTATACTAATGGAAAAAAGTCCGGGCGACTGGACCTTTTTCCATTAGTGTAACTGATTTACATATGCACGCTGACCAATCAGCGTGCACGTTTTAGAATATTAATGAGGGGTCGTTGTATAATTATACTTTAATCACATCACTTAATATTTTCACCTTCTAGTCCCTACCTTTTCTGCACCCTTACCTGCCTCCCCTTTTTCTCTATCATTGTAAACACAACCTACAGTTAGAAACCCTTACTTACCTCCCACATACTTCTTTGCTAGAAACTTTACTATCATTCCCTTTGTATTTAACAGCTACTAATTTATATCAACACACACACACACACACACACACACACACACACACACACACACACACACACACACACACACTTGAATTCCTTTTTTCCTGATTACTCTCTTCTTGTTTACATTAATTGCTAAATGCCTGCTTAAGCAACATGGACTGGTCCCCTTTATACAACCACAATGACCTGGTTTACTATCACTTGATAGAACTGCAGTTGTTTGAAACTGAATGGTTGGAACAATTTATTGTCAAGCAATTGACTGAAAACCCATTTGACTGAAAACCTACTTGACTGAAAATCCAGTTGATTGAAACCTCATGTCACTGTATCACAAATGATAGAAAAATGTAAGAGTGCAGGCAATGTATGATGGTGCACTTTCTGAGGATATGATTTGCTAGGGAAGTGAGTTTGGAAGATTGTGTGTTAATTGACAAGGCTCCAGGCATGTTACACCTCCAAATTTATAGAAATTTGAGTTTGTGCACGTACAGAGATTCACTGTGTATGGTGTTTTTTTTTCTTTTTTACATTGATTGTGCCATTGTGCCATGGAGTTAGTTTACATAATTAAGGGGTTGTGAGAGCAAAATCCCTCACATTGGGATCAGGGGAGCTTTTTCCCTGCAAAAACATTGTTTTATGCTGTATTTTCTTATGTAGAATGTTTTAGGAAATTGCTTAATTCAGCACGAAGCACAGGAAAGCTGACACTTCATGAAAATAAAAATAAAAAACTACTAGTGATAAATGCTTTCGTCTCATAAAAAAGAGGCTTTATCAGATGACCACTCACATTGCATTGCACTTTAAATACCCTCTCTAATAAATCAATTAAACAATTAAACACTTGGCTTTGTAACCCCTTAATAAAGCAAACAGTATAAATATACAAACATATAAAAAACTATGCACATTCCATATTCATTTATGTTGAATGCTCATGTCTTCACATTTGTACTTAAACCCACTCCATATAAAAACAATAAACCAACATTTTATGAATACAATAAAAAATGTTCATATATTAACATTTTTTAATTGTATTCATAAAATGTTGCTTTATTGGACTGGGACTTTAACGGTTACAAAGCCAAGTGGTTAAGTGTTTAATTATTTAATTGATTCATTAGAGTGGGGTATTTAAAGTGCAATGTAATGGGAGTGGTCATCTGATGAAGTCTCTTTTTATGAGACGATAGCACTTATCACTGATAGTTTTTTATTCTTATTTTAATAAAGTGTCTACTTTCCTCTACTTCATGCTGAATTATGCAATGTCATATTGTTTTGGTTCTGGTGGTAGCACACATTTTTCTTGTGATGTAGAATGTTTTCTATGATTTATGATTCAGTGAAATAAGGTTTTAGACATTTGGTTATTCAGTCAAATAGGTTTCAATCAAATCTGTTTTCAGTCAATTGTCTTTTATTCTGTTTGTTGCAGCCATTTGAATTTCAGTCAACTGCATTTTATGTTATGTTTTTGTAAACCCAATGGCCCTAATACAGCATTAAAATACATCATTGAAAAAATAAGCAGCATGCAAGATACAGCTTTTCCCTTAATAAAGAGAAGACTAAGTGGAAAAAAATGCCCCTTGCTTTCCACAGAAATTAAAGCCTGAAGGTGTTGAGGTGTGGATACATTTACACACAAATGTGTAACTGCATTACATACAACTAAAATGCAGAAAGAATGCTATAAGGACAACTAATGCAACAAAGGTCTCATTTCTGGGGAAAGGACAATACGATCTTGCAGCTAGTCCACAATACTTCTAGAAGGAGACAAAACTATAAACTGGCAGTTTAACATATTCCACACAGGCCTCAAGTACTAATGCAATAAAAACATGAGGAAACTTTGGTAATATGTATAAATATTTCATGGCTGAAACAATTACCTATCATGGCTGAAACAATTAAAGATCTAGATAAAAACTTCCCACTTTTCAAATCCACCTCCAATTATAAATATACTCCAATCAATGTATCCCAACTATGCATTCTGGCAGCCTAAACTCTAATCTTCTGTTTTCTTCAGGTCTCTGAGAAAGAAATCAAAAAGCACTTCTTACTTTAGACACTAACTGTGGTGAAAAAATTTCCATTCTGTACCACTTCTTCCTTAAAATGGCTTCCACATCATTGGGAGACATCTGACTCACATTTATGACATCTCTTTAACTTCATGATTGTTTCCCCAAACATTCAAGCATGCCTTTATAATCTGTCTTCCTTAGAAACTCCATCCTAAAGAATGCAAAGATAAATGACCATAGCCAATTTATGCCCCTCTCACAAAAATATTTGAAAATAAATACAGACACCTCTGTGATGAACAACATGGTTTCCATTATTCTTTCATCACTTGCCTTATTTGCTACCAGAGTCACCATATGTTTAATAATATGAATGAATCAAAACTAACTGGGGGACTATTCACAGATATGACTAAAGCCACTGAAGCAGCAAATCATGACCTTTGTCTCCACAATGTTAGTAAACTGATTTGTGGTGCTCCAGCCATTAAATAGTCCCAACTTGATCAGCAAAATAGAACATTTTAGGTATACTTAAGTAACTGCCTTTTAATTCAAGGTACCCTTAGTACAGATGTCCCCTATTGGGCAGTCTTTGGGCCCCTTTATTTTAAGTCTTCATTAATGACTTAACCACACATCTCTCTCAGCTTAATATAGTTATGTATGGTGATGAACTAATTCTCTTAGAATGCCATAAAGGTATACATTCTCTAGAGCATAAACTGCATGCCAGCTTCAAAATCTTGGCAACTGGATAATGCCAACTGTAGTGCAATAAAAACATGAAACAACACCATTGCCTGCATTAAAGTATATGCAATAATGTGTGTAGTGCAATAACTGTGGAAGTAGAGCTGTATTGCAAAACCTGAATAATGACAACTGTTATCCAATAAAAATTCATAACAGTACCAGAAACTGCATTAAAGTAGATACAGTAAAGTCTGTATTGAAATAACTGTGGAATTAGAGTTGTTTGTCAAGAAAGGAATAATGCCAACTGTTCTGCAATAACATATGAACCAATACCAATAACATCAAGGTAAATTGTGTACATGGATTCTCTTGCTTTAACCATTGCAGTACAACTGTATGCATTCAGGCTGTAAGGTAAGGTGCTGCAGTCAAGTATAACATTGTAATAGCTGTAGAATGCAAATATATTGGCTGCCAAATGTCTTGTTTAACACATACAGTACCATTCAAGGCTATTTCTAGGCCAAAATTCTTCACATAATGTTCCATTATCCACAAACAACAGGTAAGCAAGGTATATGGGTGAGGTAGCCCACTCCATGATCTGATATTATTTGTTGACTTCATAGATATTTCAAACCAATAACAATATATTGTGTACACCTGCATTCTATATACTAATATAGATTACCTACTATTTCTGCTTGTATTTCATGCATGTGTGTTCTACTGTCACTGCAGTCTAGTATAAAACTGTAGTATTACCACCTGGTCAAATATTAGTTACAAGTGAGCACTAGGTAAATATCAGTCAGTCAGTAATCAGCAGTGATTCAGTAGCTCGGTTTGTTAAATCCTCTGTCTGTAACACTTTTTGCACACACAGACCAGGGTTCAAATCCAGTCCTATGTAGCACTAAATATTACAGCAACAATCATGTAATGTTTACAGATTCTCTCTCCAGAGGAACTTTAGGTATATGGGTAAGGTATCCCATATTATAAGTAAATAATTGTGTGTTTAGGTGTCACAGACTGTTAAAATCAATAGCAAGAATGTGAAAATACAGCATAACATAAAGGAAATAAATATAATAATAATAAAATAAACAAAATGTGTAATCTTGGTATGGCTGTATGCCTGCAGCATCTGTTAAAAGTTGCTGCAGCCAATTTATACATTCCATGCAGATATCTTCTCCAGTCACTGCTATTTGGTTCTATCCCCGTGGTTGGCAAGCAAGGCATAATAGTTGTTTAGTTTCTGTACTAACACTGGCATGTCTCTGAAGTGTCACGATGTCACATAATGTAATTAGTAGTGTGCAATCCATCTGTCACAAGATTACCATTGAATGAGTACCTAAATTGCCAAGTATCACTACATCAGCCCACAGTACACCTTGATAGTTACATAGGTCCACCTGATGTGCAAGTGTTCTGTGTAGTTATGTAGCCAATGTTATTACTGCTTGGCCCACACTATCCCATGCAAATAGCTTGAGAGGTATGCAAATTCTATAGCAGCTATAGGGGACGTGTACACATAAAGAAAGCACAGACTCATAGAGTAGATAGTAGTACTGTTGTCAAGTAAATAGCCTGTAGTGGTACTAATGCACTATTGTTTCCTCTTTCCCCTCTCCTTATCTTCATTTATTTATTATTGTTATCCATTGGTTAGGGTTTACTATTAACATATATTGTTAAATTAACTGTATTTTGGAGAATATGTATTATTATTGTTATGTATTATAATGGTTGCATATTAACATATCTTGTGGAATTACTTACTTTGTTGGCCTTATGCTGTAACTGTTATGGGCATGTTGTCAACATACTGATTGTTCTGGCATTTATTGTTGTGTTTCACATAATATGCATTGAAATGTAATTGGGTTATTACCACTCTTCTGGCATGCTGCTGTTACTAACTATGTTTTATTCATAACTTACCTATACTTATTGCTATACCTCCATCACCACAGTACATCAGGGTAGGCCATTCTCGGTGATCTGCCTACCTTTTCTGAACTGGCCATGGCACCGGGTTTTAACACATCTGGGACCCAGTCCGGTGGTGTCCCCTCTGCTGCCCCTGCTCCACCTGCAGCATTGGGTGGAACCACCTCAGGGAATGGGGCCTGACCTCCCCCTGGGAGTGGTGGGGAAGGGGCTGCAGTCACCCAAGAGCAACTGCTGGCCATGATGCACAGGATAATTTGTCGGACCTATGAACATCACCTGTGCCAGATTGAGGAGACACCGGATAACCTGGTGGGGCAGACTGGCTTTGGCATCCAGCCTCCACCACAGCCACCTTTGAGGCAGTGAAGGAGTAGTGTTGACTACCCATGGGTGGGGATGTCAGTCATGCTGCTGCCATCTGGAGGCACATGTGACTCCGATTCCATAACACCCTCCCCATCCAAGGGGTTCACCCCCTTGTGTGTCAAACAGTGCCTTTCTCTGCTGTCTTGTCTGTCTGTTATTGCATCCTCTCCTACCCAATTTACCTCCTCACACATACCTATGTCTTTTCCCCAATATTCCACTCTTCTTCTTCTTTCGGCTTTTCCTGGTTAGGGTCACACACCTTGGATCTATCCGCTCATGATTGGCAGTGGAGTTTTACAGTGTCAAGTTGCCAGCCCAGTCCCCTTTCTTCCACAGAAGGCACACACACACACTCACACCTATGGCCAATTTAGAGTGTCCAAGCCACCTGCAGCATGTTTTTGGGATGTGGGAGAGAAGGCAGAGGCGGAGGACCCCGCGACCACAGAGAGAACCTCTTGCTGTGAGGCAACAATGCTAACCACTGCACCACCATGGCCACCCCCCAACATTCCGCTCTCCCATTGAAAAAAAGGGCACATGTCCCACAAAAAAAAATATTGCCCTATGCGTAGCTCTCCATTTCACACACAAGTCCACTGGACACAACTAATTTGGTCCAGTTGGCTTGACAATACATTTATGTTGTCCTCACCCCTCTCTATAGGTTTTGAGAGTCCAAATTCATCTACAAAACCTCTTAAAATGCATAGCTGTTGCTGTACAAGAAATGGATAGCTATGGTTCTTTCCTACACCTGTCCTGCACATCCCTACTTGCCTTTCATACTGTTTTCCCCCTGCTTGTCCCAATTTATCCACTTTCCTATGACTCTCTTTTTCTTTCCTTTATTTGTTTTGAGTGGGTTTGTGCAGATTTGTGCTGAGCGGCATGGTGCAGCGCACTATGCTACTTCACTTACCTCAGCATAAATGAGCTTTAAAGAGCTTTAATGACTATATGTGTCTATTACAGTGTTAATCACATGTAGAAAATAAACATCTCTACCAAATGTTGAACCCAGGTTCCTCTCAACTGTAATAAACTGCAGTAACCCATTACACTACACAGGCTTTAAGTTAAATAGCTTTTTCCAGCATAACATACTGCTTGCTACTTACAGTCATTATGCAAGTAACTGAAATAAAAAACTAATGTGAAAACTGGGAGTGTACCCTGAAGTCTGGTGCATTACTAAATAATAATAAAGACATACTAATGGATGTAAGTGAGGCCTGTGATAGCAGGTATATGTGCCCTTTTATCAGCAATTTGTGGAAAGACACCTGCTAAGGCAGCAATCGCAAAGTATGTGTGCAACTGGGACCCTGGTATAGAAATACAACCATATAAAGCCAAGCACATACTCATGAATGTAGAAATGTTTCTCACAGCCTGTATATGTGGACATATATATTGCAAATACACATGCTTTGCAGTGTCTCAGTAGCTCAGTCTGTGAAGTGCCTTGCATGATGCACATTTTGCCACACACAGTCCTGGGTTCAAATCCAGTGTTGTGTCATACTTCAATTACATTATTGGGAAGACAGCAAGTTATGACTGAGTCATGCAATCTTATGCCCCACAGGTTATTGCTACTTAATTAACTGCTACCCAGTTTTGCAAGACAAAGGCTCACAGGCAGAGACACCATGCACATATCCATATAGCCTAACTATATGTTACCTTCTACTCTGTTAGTCGCACTGTTGCATAACAGGTGTACTTTAAGCACATGCCGATTGTACTGTATAGAATACCCTTAGGTACAGGTTGCATGGGCTGGCTGGCATCATTTTTACTAATATGTACAATGGATATAAAAAGTTTACACCCCCCTGTTAAAATGCCAAGTTTTTGTGATATAAAAAAATGAGACCACAATAAATTATTTCAAAACTTTTTCCACCTAATGTTCATAGGTGTGTACTAGGCTAATGGCCCTGGGGCCTTTACAAGCCTAGCCATAGGATTACCCTGGCATAGTGCTACCCGACCTTAGTTCCCAGTGCGTCTTTCGAGTAGATCCACTGGAGTTATCCCCAGGGTGAATTTTCTGTTTCCCCTCCACTCATCAAGATTTCTCTTGAAGAGGGTCAGTGAGGTGTTCTGCTTGACATGTATGGGAAGTCTGTTTCATAGCATGGGCAGACTCTGGGTTATGAACCTGTCCCTCCAGCATGTTCTGTTAATTGTGGCAATGAGGTTGAGGTCTTTGGAGCATGTGGTGTGGAGGGATTGGGATTTATTTAGATGTAGCATTTCTAACAGAGTTGGGTCAGACATGGCTTTGTAAATCAAGCAGAGATCGCCTCTAAGTAGGTGATGTGAGACAGAGAATAGTTGAAGTTTTTTGTGTCTGCCCATATAGGATAAGGGTTTAAGGCCTTGGATCCTCTTTGTGAGGTACTTTTGCAGCCTCTCCAGTTGTTGCATGTGTTTAGTGAGGTACATGCCAAATGGAGCATTGTACTCAATGATTGGCCTAATGAGGGAAGAGTAGAGGGAGACAATGACCTCTTTCTTCCTGGATGCAAAACCCTTAGTAATGAGATGTGCCATGTAGAAGGACTTTCTGACCACAGTGGCAATGTGGTGATCAAAAGAGAGGTTGCTGTCAACCTGTGTTTCCAAATCTCTTATAACACCTTCTGTGTTTACCGGACTACCATCAATGTAGTAATTCATGGGAACTGGGTTTTTCCCAAAGGGGATGACAACACATTTTTGGCATTGAGCTTAATGCCATGGTTCTGACACCAATTGTTGGTCTCAGTGAGGCTATTCTGTAGGATGTCAACATCACTTGGGGAGGTAATAATAGCTCCCAACTTGCAATTGTCTGCGAACTTTGCCAGCCAAAGTCCCTTCGTGTTGGCCTGGACTTCAAAGAAGTTGATACCAAACAGGAGAGGACCCAGGACCAAACCTTGTGGGACTCCACTCATGACTAGTCAGCAGACTGACTTGGAGTCAGCTACTTTCACACTGTGGGTTTTACCTATGAGCCAGTTTGTAACCCACCAAGTGATATAGGGGTTGATGCCAAGCTTAGTGAGCTTTTCTATGATTCCTGAGTGGGGAATGGTATCAACGGCCTTGGCCAGATCAAGGTAGGCTGTATAAACCACCTTGCCTTCATCCACAGCTCTGGTGACTGACTAGACAACCAAGTTGAGCAGGCATGATTTACCCTTCACAAAACCAAACTGTGTTAGATCCAGAGTTTGAAGACTCCCCTATATCCTTGTTTATTAGGTCCACGATGATGCGTTCCATAGTTTTGCATATCAGACTCATCAGGCTAATGGGGTGATAGTTCCCAGGGTCTGTAGTCACCCCTCCTTTGTGGAGAGGGATGACTGTAGCTTCTCTGACCTATAACCTGTACAATTCAATTGAAAAATAAACAAATCTGTTAGGGAAAAAATAGAAAAGAATAAAAAATGTACAATAAGCTGGTTGCATAAGTGTGCACACCCTAAAACTAATACTTTGCTGAAGCATCTTTTTATTTAATTACAACATTCAGTCGTCTTGGCTACACACCTGCCATCAATTAAAGAGACTATGATAACCTCAAATAAAGTTCAGCTGTCCTAGCAGGATTTTCCTGACATTTACTCAGTTGCCTGCTACAGCAAAAGCCATGGTTCGCAGAGACCTTACAAAGCATCAAAGGGATCTCATTGTTGAAAGGTATCAGTCAGGAGAAGGATATAAAAAACTTTCCACAGCATTGGATGTACCATGGAACACAGTGAAGACAGTCATCAAAAAGTGGAGAAAATATGGGACAACAGTGACGTTGCAAAGAATTGGACATCACTCCAAAATTGACGAAAAGACAAGATGAAAACTGGTCAGGGATGCTAACAAAAGACCTACAACACTGAAAGAGCTGCAAGAATTTCTGGCAAGTACTGGTTGTGTATTACATGTGACAACAATCTCCCGTATTCTCCATGTCTGGGCTATGGGGTAGGGTTGCAAGATGGAAGCTTTTTTTTACACAGAAAAACATCCAGGGAAGGCTAAAATTTGCAAAACAATATATCAAGTCTCCCAAAAGCATGTAGGTAAATGTACTACGGTTTGATGAGACCAAGGTTGAACTTTTTGTCCACAATTCCAAAAGGTACGTTTGGTGCAAAAACAACACTTCGCATCACCAAAAAAAAACATCCCCACAGTGAAGCATGGCGGTGGCAGTATCATGCTTTGGGGTTGCTTTTCTTCAGCTGGAACTGTGGCTTTAGTCAAGGTGGAGGGAATTATGAACAGTTCCAAATACCAGTCACTTTTGTCCCAAAACCTTCAGGCATCTGCTAGAAAGATGAAGATAAAGATAAATTTCACCTTTCAACACAACAATGACCCCAAGCATATATCCAAATCAACAAAAGAATGGCTTCACCAGAAGAAAATTAAAGTTTTGGAATGGCTCAACCTCAGCCCAGACCTAAATTCGATAGAAATCTGTGGGGTGACCTGAAGAGGGCTGTGCACAAGAGATGCCCTTGCAATCTGACAGATTTGGAGCACTTTTGCAAGGAAGAGTGGGTAAATATTGCCAAGTCAAGATGTGCCATGCTGATAGAATCCTACCCAGGAAGACTGAATGCTGTAATTAAATCAAAAGATGCTTCAACAAAGTATTAGTTTAAGGGTGTGCACATTTATGCAACTAGCTAATTGTACATTTTTTCTTTTTTATATTTTTTTCCTAACAGATTTGTTTGTTTTTCAACTGAATTCTACAGATTATAGGTCACATTAAAGGTGGGAAAAGCTTTGAAATAATTTATTGTGGTCTCATTTTTTTATATCACAAAAACCTGGCATTTTAACAGGAGGTGTATAAACTTTTTATATCCACTGTAGGCGTGTTGGAGTAAGGTGTCAGTCCCTAGGGCCCTGTGTTGTCAGTGCATGTGCTATGCATTGTCTCTTGGCCAAGGCCAGGGCATACTGGGCATGCCTACATTTGCCTACCGGGACATTCTCAGGGGATTCCTCCTCCAAGTGCCCCTATGGGCGTGGTTGTGGTGATCTAGGCACTGGTGGGGGGTGGGTCTTTGTATCCCTTCCCCTTCACTAATCCTGCTGCAGCTGTTTCTGCAGGATCATATTATGTAGCATGGCACATACATTGAACATGCGTGCACATGTGGCTGGAGAGTATTGCAAGGCTGCACCAGATATATCGAGGCACCAAACCATGAGTTCAGCAGCCCAAACACACACTCTATGATGTTCCTAGTTTATGCCTGTGCCCCATTATGGCATTCCTCAGGGGGTGTGTGTGCATTTCTGATGGGTATCATGATCCATGGTTCCAGTGCATAGCCAGCATCCCCCAGTAAATGGCTGTGTGGGACGTCTCCCCTAACAAACATCTGGGACAGCTGTGATGTGTACCAGATATGGGAGTCATGATAACTGCTAGAGCTGCCAGCACACACATTCATGTTTATGCCCTGTGCATTGCACATGACCTGGCAGCTGATGGAGTGCTACCCCTTGCAGTTGACGTAGATTCTACCCTCCTCACTGGGTGGTGCCTTGATGTGTACATGAATGCAATCTATGGCATCCAGTACCACAGGGTAGTGTGCTACATGGTAGAAGTGTTGCATACTGCTGGCCCTCGCTTCAGTGGAGAGGGGAAAATAAATGTGCTCACTGGCATGTGGTAGCATGCCATCCAGGAACTGGTGGAGTACCCTGGATGCTGATGCCTGTGGGACCGGCATTGTGTCCCATGTTGATATTTGGAATATACCCATAGCTAGTATCCTAAGAGCTATACATACCTTTGTTTATACTGGGATGGTTTCCCTTCTGTTGGCTCTGGGTCTGACTTGAGGTCGGCAGAGCTCAGTGAGTTCTTGTACTATGTCCCTGTCCACCCTGTAGCGCTTTATGATCTCCAGCTCACATAGGCCGTGGAAGGTTACCCTGGGCCTGAACACTTTTCACCTTCTCAGTCCAGGACTATAGTCAGCAGCAGCAGCATTCACCTCAGCATCTAGCACATACATATGTAGCAGACCTGCAGCAGCCCCTAGCTTTTCTTCAGTTAAAAGTCCCAAGTCTGTACTTCACTGGTGCAGAGTATGGGTTGAAATCAGATTGTAGGGTTTCTACAAGCTTTATAGTGCTCTGTTGGAAGTGCAACCTTTGTGATTGGTTACCTATGATGCATTCCACCTGCCAAGTACATCATTAAGGGCTGTTAATGACCCTAGTTTAAGTGGAACAGGGGTTATCACTAATTAAGATATCATTGCCTTTCTCAGCCAATTTTTTTTACAGCCTTCCGCGCTGAGCACTATGGTGCACCATGCAAACCATGCTGCAAAGGTAAACAATGCTCAGCAGCCAGTTGACACACTTCCATGGATGGGCATGCTCAGCACAATGGTGCATTATGCAAGCATGTAGAAACATGCTGAAGCACGGCACCCTGAATGTAAACAAAGCTTAGCAGTCAGTGTACACACCGCCCCACTTAGCAGAGTGCCATGCTACACAAACAGGTGCTGCTGAGGTCCAATGAGCTTACAATACCTCAGACACACCCTCCCTTTGATGTCAGCTACCTCAACTGTGGACACCAGCATTGTTCACTGCCTACATGGATGGGATCTGCAGACACGGATACCATTTGTTCTATTCAGTAATATCAGCTCATTTGTATATAGATCCATGCACACAACCTTGAAACTACACGGTTCCAGGCCCTGCCTCATTAGCAACCACAGCAGTCTACCATTGTATATACTCCACACAGGATCCTATAATGCATTACTGTCACATACTACTAATTTTCATTTTTACACTTTTTAAATTCTTTATTTTTCATAAGAGCATGTTTGCACACTGTGATGCACCACGCAAACATAACCTGATTATTAAAAAAGAAATTTTATTATTTTCCATGAGTTTTTCAACACACAGGGGATAGACTTGCACATATCTGTGTCTTCTATGCTATTTCTGTCATTCTAACTGCACTTTTACAGTACCTATTGTATGTTTAACATCCTGTACATGGAATTTTTTCGTGTAGATTTCGGACACCAACATGGGGTCTACAGGACTGTCTATCTGCTTGCTGGATCACTCTATCACCCTCATTTGCCTGCAATTCATCTGCTTATGAGGTGATTTGCATGCAGTGGACATGTCCGTGTTGACACACTCGTGCACGCCCCTCAGCTCTGTTTACTGGATCGCACACCTGCTTGCTTTCATGTAAGCAGTGTGCTAGTATGTCTACACAAAAAAAGTCTGTGTAGTCTTTATTAAATTCCCCCCACTGTCACTGTCTTTCATACCTTAGGGTAATCTGACTTCCAAAATCCCTCCCACCCCTCTTTTATTACCATTGTCTGTTGTGTAAGCTATTTAAATACTTTTCCTGCCCATTGCTTTCTATATATCCATAATACTGAATGTGCTCCCAGCAAACCAGTATTGCTTTTGAATAAATGTCCCTTAGTACAAACTGATTTCTTCTAATTTTCCCATCTGCTTGGCAACCTCTCCACACTATTAGAGAATCTTGAGTTATTCCTGCTCCATCCTTGGCAGATAAGAGATTTATTTTATTGTTTTGAATTTCAGTTAAGTGTTTTAGAATGCTACTTCTTTATTTTATTTTTTTAATATATTTTTATATTTTTATTTAGGTCTCTAATGTTTGAACTCACATTGTCTATGTATTTATGTTGTTTTGTGGCAGCATTACAATGCCAAGCAATATTTTTTGGTGTTTTTATATTAGGAGGACTGGGATATTCCATCCAGTGGCAGTATGTAGCAGCCTGGTTTATCTAAGTTGGTAAAGACATAAGAAAGTTTTAAGTATAAAAACAAACAAAAAGATGGCCTCAGTCAAATGGAACACTATTTATTACACAAACATTGAAATGTCATATTTTGTGAAATGCATATAATGAGCCAAGTTTTAATGGAGCAATTCATTTTAAATGCATAATAATATCAAGAGTTTCAAACCATTGGTATGATAGGTGCATTGTGATTTATGCGCTTAATTACTTAATGTGATTTGAATGAATATCCTTTTAGTCTGATGAAGTCTTAAAAGTGATGAGACGAGTGAACTAACCGTTGTATAAATTAATAACATTCCATTTTGAGTAACGCTGATTTTGTTCTGTTGTTAAAAAGTACAGAAAAGCACAAAATAAAATAATAGGTATAACAAAATAAAAAAAAAAAAGACACTTTTGTATAATAAATGGCATTCCATTCTGAGTGAAGCTGTTTTTCGCTCTGTTGTTAAAAAGGACAGAAAAGCACAAAATAAAATATGTACAACAAAATAAAATAAACAGGTTTGTATAATAAATAGTGTTCCATTTTGAGTGAAGCCAGTTTATGTTTTGTTTTTAAGTACTAATATGTTCTTTGGAGAATGAATTAATTATTAAATGCTGTTAAGTATAATGTTTTTATTGGCTAGAGGTCTTAGAAGCAGGTTAGCTGTGTTTTAAGTTCCTCTGTAAATCTGTCACATTTGTGTGCCCACTGCTCACCATACAGCAGTGATTAGTATTGTCCTCTACAGATGCAGAAAGTCAAAAGCCAAATTTTCCCTTTAAAACCACTTCTGAAACCTTAACAGTAATTTGGTGAGTGTAGAGCAGCTGCTTTGTGCATTGAATAGCATAGACCATCTAGTCTGCATATTGAGGAGTACTCCCCACTGAATTTAGGATTATATAGTCCAGTCTAGTCTCTAGCCCCAAAAGCATCCTTAGCCAGCCCACTATTGACCCCTCATGTACGGCACCCTAGCAGCTCACCAGTATTGTGACATGCATCACGGACATGCACTTCCCATCTTTTCTGCAGCCAGTTTGCTGGATTTGGGAATATTGAGATAATGTAACAGTTGTCCAATTTTCACAGCCAGTGATTTAATCCCCCAAAGAAACAAACACCGTATGAAAGAGATGTACTTACATGATATTTCTGGAGGCAAAACTCTCACAGACAAACCCTGATAATAACAATCTGGTTGTCAGAGACTCAGACATGCTACACTGACATACCTCTCAACTGTACAGATTTTCGCAGAATGTCTAGATTTTTCCTCATATTTTTAGTTCGTTTTCATAAAATTGCAGTTTTCTGACAAATTAGTGGCAAATCATTAAGGATTGAAGTTTAAAAATAATGACAGACATTTGCTTTTCAGCCTTCACATCCTTCAGAAAATTAATGCAAATGCAAAACATGTTATGCTATCAACTTTCTAAGTCTGTAAGACAAATATTTAAAAATTGTCCCAACTTTTGAGCCTTTGTCCCACTTTTATTTATAGCTTTGTCCAGATTTATTGGTCTAAGAGGTTGAGAGGTATGCCCACTACACACAGTACACACCCCACATGTAGACCTCCTTATGCTGAGACACTTAACCGCAATATGTGCAAATCCCAAAGACCTACCAGACATTCTACCTACAAATATTATCCTCATCAAACCTGATAACACTCAACAGAAACAACATCTAACACCACACATACAGCTACAACCAGTGGGGTCTTAACTATCAAGCTCATAATGCAAGCCAATACACTAGCCAGGACTCTAGTCATAGGGGACTTCATTGTGTAACATACTGACTTCCTATTCACCAGGCTGAACAAGGAGAAAATAATAGTCAGCTGCTTAACAGGGGACAGGATCTGCCAAGATATGCATGCACTCAAGTCACTGCACCACAGGTACCAGTAAGATTTGGACATAGCATATATATATATATATATATATATAGATGTAAATATCTTGAGACATAGCTCCCTTGAGTATATGAAGAGAGACATTATAAACCTCTTAGGCTATGTGTTATAAGCTGGTATGTCTCTAGCACTGATCAACATTTTACCTTCACCAAGGATGATGCCACAATATGAAGAGAAGATGATTTACTTTAATGACTGGCTTAGCTTTTGGTGTCGTTCTAGGGGTATACGATTCTTGTCAGTGTGGGAAGACATGGTTAACAAACCACATTGCTTTGCCAAGGATGGTCTGCATCTGCCCACTCTAGGCTTTCCAATATTGGCTAAAACATTGTTCTCACCCATAAAGTATTTTTTAAGCAATGCTGAATTAATAAACCTTCTAAAATAGCAAAATCTACAAGAGGAAGACTAAAGGTGTTACTGTTTAATGCCAGGAGTCTAAACAAGAAGGTCCACTCCCTGAAAGCTCTTCTCACCTTGGAGAATGCAGACATCAGTGTAGTTACCAAGAAATGGTTTAACACTGTAGAGAATACCCTGGCTTTGCAAAGCTTCAGTGCCTTACACACATTTAAGCCATCAACTTCACAGACAGGTACTAAGGATGGATGTGTCTCAATCGCCATAATTAACAAGCGTACCTCTAGGTTGGTTGAACCTGATGATGCACTAGTGTTCTTCCACATCCAAGCTACGACAGACAAAATCTCATTCCATATCCTAGCAAGCTATAGGTCACTCTCTGTGTCCCATGAAATCTGTAGCTCACACTTAGACCTATTGGTGACACTCATCATTCAACCAAATACCATACTCATGGGGGACTTTAATTATTCATCTATAAACTAGGAACCCTACATGACCTCAAATTTGCAGGTAAATAGATTCACACACTTTGTAAACAGAGACACTCTGGAACAGTTAGTCCATATGCCTACTTAAGGTACAAATATAGTAGACGTAGTACTCACAAATATGGAGAACTCTGCACCCCCCAGTGTCATGTTCACTGGTAGGTCAGATTACAAAACATCTTCCTTTGAAATAAGAATAAATTCTGTAACCCAAGCAAACTCTGCAACAGTTAGAAACTACTCCAAGGCAAACTACTTTTTATTAAGTGATAACTTGTCAAAATTTCAAGCCACACCAAACCCAGACAGCACAACAGCATATACATAATTATTCACAGAAGCTTTGTATAACCATGTCAAAAATTGCATAGAGAGTACTGTGCCTTCCAGAAGTAAGCCTGAAACTAACTCAAAAACAAATCACTCTGGTGGAATCCAAAATTAAACAGTTTGCATAACAAAAGAAAAAAGTCATAGCTGAAATTAGGAAGTGAAACACCTAAAAAGACAACAACTCTCATCAAACTGACTATATAACTAAAAGGACTAATTAAATCCAACAAGCAAATTTTAAGGTAAAGATAGCTTCCCAGGTCAAGGATATCCTTAAGGGTTTTTTTAGCTATGTCTGAAACCTTAAAAGCAGTACACAACAGTGTGATGACCTTTTGGTAAATGGAGTCCCACTCACAGAAACAAATTCATCTCCAAGTTTGCCTCCTCTCACTCCCAGCACCCCCCCCCCCCAGGAAAGGAAATACCACCTAACATAACCTGTCTGTCAGTAGTGAGACGGTCTTAGATGTGCTCTCTAAGGTCAAGAATACAGCTTCATTGGATCCTGATACTATCCAAGGATGCCTACAAAATAGCTTAAAATATAACCTATCAGGGCCACTGGAGTCACTATTCAACTAAAACCTCTGCACAGGCTTTGTGTCATACAGGATTGCAATGGTCATCCATCTACAGAAGGGTGAACCATCAACATATCCTGGGAATGACAGACCCATTAGTCTGAATAGTGTCATTTGCAAAGCCATGGAAAGCATTATCATTGAAATGATTAAAATTAACAATGGAAACCTTCATATATTTGACCCACCCAAGTTTGTGTTTTTCAAAGGTAGATCATGCCTACTGAACCTGGTAGGCACATTTGAGAAGGTCACCAAGACAATGGATGGTGGCAAAATGGTGCACACTGCCTACCTTGACTTGGTTAAGGCATTTGACACAATGCTTCACTAGGGCATTGTAAGCAAACTCATGGAATTAGGCATAAACGCCTCTTTAACTCACTGGATTGCCAGCTGGCTCACAGACAGAACCCAGGAAGTTAAGATCAGAGAGACTACCTGCACAAACAGGCTGGTTACTTGTGGAGTCTCCAGGGCTCTGTGCTGTGCTGGGTCCAGCCCTCTTTGGCATCTATTCTTCTGTAGTCAAGGTCAATGGCAATATTATAAAAATGGCAGATGTTAAAGGCCTCTGGCTTACCAAGTTAGCAGATGATTGCAGATTCTCTAAGATACTACATTTTTACAGGCAGGTCTAAGACAGACAAATGACTGCTGTGAAAGCCACAACTTAAAACTCAATGCCAAGAAATGCATAATAGTATGTTTGGGAAGTCAGCCCCCAGGGAAGCAATCTCATTGCTAAAAGACTCCTAAACGTAGACACAGTAGTCAGGGATTTGTAGCTTTTGACCAACATGTGTCTAAGGTGGTAAGAAAATCATTCAGTATCACTCATCTTATAAGAAATGTTATGGCATCTAGGTCTGACGAAGTCACTGTGCCACTGTACACAGTCCAAATCAGACCCATCTTTGAATATAATGCCATCTTTAGTATGTAGCTGACCATGTACATGCAATAACTGGAACATCTGCAGAGGCTCCTCAGAAAATGAATACAAGGTGTAAACACAATCTGCTATGCAAGTCTCCTCAAAGTCCTGTCTCTATGCTCCTTTGACTACAGACTGCTGAAATAAAAGATTTATGCTTGAAATACAAGGCATCCTTGTATTCCACTCCGAGGGACCTTTTGCATATCCACAAAATGAATGGCACCAGAACTACTAGATCTAAGAATTTAAGCTTTGCTTTTGACTTAAATAGGACATGCTGGAGGGACAGGTATGTATCTCAGGGAATCTCCATTCTATGGAATAGTCTTCCCATCCATGTGAAACAGAGCCCTTCCCTAGCTGTACTCAATCTTAACCTGGACCACTGGATGGGAAATCAGAAAGTCCACACTGGTACGACATCTAAGTCTTTGATCAACAGTGGTAGTTGTTAAATCATGCCCTAATTAACATACATCCCTTAAAATAACCTGTAAGGCACAATGGGTGTATTTGGGTTGTATGGTTAGGCTTATACAGGCCCCAGTAATCATTAGCCTAGTACACATCTATGAACCTATAATCTCACAACCATATACATTGTTTTGTGACACTACTCACCCCCACCTCTATACTTCAAATATAAGCCTTATGATAGTCATATATATATATCTAGCTATCTGTATATATATATATATATATATATATATATATATATATATATATATATATAGATATATAGAATATATATATATATATATATATATATATATATAGATGGGTCTCCTTCTTTTTGTCAAAAGTACAGTTCATCAATAAACAGAAGGACGAGCCCACTTCCACAAAAGTGTACTACATCAAAAGAGCACTTTCACGAAAGCCGATTCACCGAATTGCGTTACAGTGGGGATAAGGGGATATATCGATCTCGGAGTTAGTATATTTAAGTAGGGTTTTTTTTTTTGTGTTTTTTTTTTTCCCCGTTATTTTGTGTTTAGCAAAAGTGCATTTTCAACAAAGCGCACATTCGCGAAAGTGAGTGTGAGGGTTTCCACTTTTTGAATTTAATTGCAGCATTTAGTCTTCTTGGGTAGAACTCAATTGGTATGGCACATCTTGACTTGGCAATATTTGCCCACTCTTCCTTGCAAAAGCACTCCAAATCTGTCAGATTACAACAGCATCTCTTGTGCACAGCCCTGTTCAGGTCACCCCACAGATTTTCTATTGGATTTAGGTCTGGGCTGTGGTTGGGCCATTCCAAAACTTTAATTTTCTTCTGGTGAAGCCATTCTTTTGTTGATTTGGATATATGCTTGGGGTCATTGTTGTGTTGAAAGGTGAAATTCCTTTTCACCTTCAGCTTTCTGGCAGATGCCTGAAGGTTTTGGGCCAAAAGTGACTGGTATTTGGAAGTGTTCATAATTTCCTCCACCTTGACTAAAGCTCTAGTTCCAGCTGAAGGAAAGCAATCCCAAATCATGATACTGCCACCACCATGCTTCACCGAGGGGATGGTGTTCTTTTGGTAATGCGAAGTGTTGTTTTTGCACCAAACGTACCTTTTGGAATTGTGGCCAAAAAGTTCAACCTTGGTCTCACTCTCATCAGACCATAATCCATTTTCTCACATGTTTTTTTGGGAGACTTGATGTATTGTTTTGCAAATTTTAGCCTGCCCTGGATGTTTTTCTGTGTAAGAAAATGTTTCTGTCTTGCAGCCCTACCTCATAGCCCAGACATATAGAGAATACGGGAGATTGTTGTCACATGTAGTACACAACCAGTACTTGACAGCAATTCTTGCAGCTCCTTCAGTGTTGCTGTAGGCCTCATGGCAGCCTCCCTGACCAGTTTTCATCTTGTCTTTTCATCAATTTTGGAGGGATGTCCAGTTCTTTGCAATGTCACTGTTGTCCCATATTTTCTCCACTTTTTGATGACTGTTGTCACTGTTTTCCATGGTATATCCAATACTGTGGAAATGTTTTTTGTGTCCTTCTCCTGACTGATACCGTTCATGAATGAGATCCATTTGATGCTTTGTAAGCTTTCTGTGAACCATGGATTTTGCTGTAGCAGGCAATTGAGTATGTCAGGAAAATCCTGCTAGGACAGCTGAACTTTATTTGTGATTAATCAGTTTCTTTAACTGATGGCAGGTGTGTACCCAAGAAGACTGATTGCTGTAATTAAATCACAAGGGTGTTTCAACAAAGTATTAGTTTAAGGGTGTGCATACTTATGCAACCAGCTTATTGTACATTTTTATTTTTTATATTTTTTCCTCTAACAGATTTTTTGTTTTTCAATTGAATTGTACAGGTTATAGGTCACATTAAAGGTGGGAAAAGTTTTGAAATGATTTATTGTGGTCTCATTTTCTTATATCACAAAAACTTGGCATTTTAACAAGGGTGTGTAAACTTTTTATATCCACTGTGTGTGTGTGTGTGTGTGTGTGTGTGTGTGTGTGTGTGTATATATATATATATATATATATATATATATATATATATATATATATAAAACATTTATGAATCTTCTTTATAACCCACCTCTTAGCTTCATTATTAATAGGTTTTGCCCTATCTAGTTCCTTCCCTCACCTCCATTGCTTTGAATTTTTAATCACTAATCACATGATTGATTATCTATTTGACAAACCCACTAATACACCTCTTTAAATGATAAACTGATCAGCATCAAATAATGTAAAGTATTTTTAGATTGTAATAGGTTGCCTTTATTTTGCACAAATGTACTCTAATTAGCAAATGAATGTGTAGTTGTTAATGTATATTACCTAACGTCTATTCATGTATATTATTCAATACTTATTTAAATGATTTGTAAAATGTTGGGACTTTTCTCCCTGGGCATCTGCTGAAAAAAGGTTTTTGACTAAGACAAACTTGATCAACAAATGCACAATAAATAAAATAAAATAAACCTGTCTTTTCCCAGTTATATGTTAACATTGTACTCCCCTCCTATTATCCCTTCCTACTATCTTTATCCTATCCCTTCTTGTCTGTGCCCAGTTATCAGTAGAGATCTTGTAAGGTATTTCGTCATCCCTGATTGGTACATAATATTTTTCTTGTTATTTTGCATGCATCTTCCACCCTTCACTGTCAGACGATCCACCTACCTATACCATTTATATCTCTGCAGTTGTCTGAATCCCTCTGTAGACTAGAATTGCCACTCCCCACTTTCATTAACCTGCCTTGCTGCCTGTCCACCTGTCTCTTTGGGTAGTCATAGCACAGTATCTTCTCCCCACCTCTGATTTTCAATATTCTTTCTTGCAATAGAAAAATATCTCACTTCCTTCTGTTAGGATTTGATTAACACCTAATTTTCCACATAATTAAATGTATTTTCCTTGTAGTTTTTGCCCACCCCTCTGAACATTGTGTTCTTTGTCAGCTGTGTACACTTGTAACCCACCACCCCAACTCCAGCCTCTGGATCCCTGCTTTTTGGCACTTGCATGTGCATGGGTATACCCTGGACATGAGCTTTTTAAGACTTTCTTGTATTTCCTGTAAATGTCCCTCAAACTAGTACATTGTATGTAAACCCAATACTGTTGTCTCAGTCATATTACAACAGTCTCACTCATTGGTCTGCCTCCCTACTGTTGCTCCTGTTGGTCTGGTACGTCTGCTCCTTTTGTGTGAAAGTCGAACATTTTGTTTATATGCAATGTTGCAGCTTTGTACTATGCTACTTATATACCACTATTGTTTTATTTCACATTTGTCTGTGGGTTGTTCTTTACTTTCCTTGGATTTTCATGCCCCACTTGTTATATCAGCATTTTTAAAATATACACATATTAAACATATTTATTCCAGTTTATTGTACATCAATAAGTAGTTATGAAAAATATATATATATATATATATATATATATGAAACATACAGGAATATATATATATATATATATATATATATATATATATATATATATATATATATATATAGATTGCTTACCCTGAATGCTCCCCTTGACTTCATTACTCATCCTTGCCTTGGACATTCCTTCACTTCATCCCATTGTTTATAAAGTTTTTATGTTGTGCTCAATGAGGTGTGTTTCACAAGGAAAGGATCCTTCCTGCACTGTCCTCTGTCATCTGTCTTTTGGTGTCCATTACTTTCATTTGATTATTGTTTCTTTGTTTCTGTGGTTGATTTTTATCTTTCTGCAGTCTTGCCTTCTACCTCCTCAGCTCTGCCACCCATTCTAAATGCTGCTATTTAGCTTGTTTAGTCCCTCATTTGTCCAGCATGTCATCCTCTCATCTAGTTAAAGCTCTCCTTTGTCTGTCTCTGCTTCTTTCTCTGTTTTTTGTACTTAAACCTCCCTTGGGAGAGCCTTGTTATTCTGTCCCTTCGATATAACTCTTTCAATTTTTTCCCCCTTCACCATTGTGTCTTTTCTCATCTCCTTGTGGTTGCATTTGTTTTTTTTACTTCATGCTTATCTCATTTACTGGCATGCTGCTCCTCTGCATGTCCTAGTCCTGTCTTCCTCCCTGTGGGGGTTTCTATCATCTGACATTCTACATCTTCCCAGTGTTCCTGCATCACCCCTTCTACATCTTAGGCTACTCTCCCAATCTATGGCTTGCAGATGATTCAGAGTTTTACTGCTCAGGTTGTTTAGCTGTCTGTGATACCTTTATAAAACTTTCAACATCCTCCATATTGTGCAGTCTGAACCATTCCCCTTCCAGCTTTTTTCCAGAATTGCAGGACATTTTTAACCATGTAGCCATTCAATTAATTCTTCGTTTATTTAATACCTCCAAAATAACTTTCCTTCTCTTATAGAGTGTTTCCAAGTGATCCTAAACAAGCTTTATGAACATCTCTGCAAACAGAATACATTTTCATCATTTTGTTTGGCTTATTATTTCATTTTATACAGGAAAGGAATGGAAGCATGCCAAAACATGTCTGCATCAGCTTTAATCGGCTTCTCACAGCTGCCGTGCTCTATTTATCCTCTATTAGTGTTTCTTGAATTCTTGGTGTCCCATATCTGTCTTGTAATAACTGCATAACACATTGTTTCATTTCACTGTTGCTCATTCTTTCTCGTGTTTTGATAGTTCTGATGTTACTCTTTGAGTGATTTTCAAAATCATCTATCTTTTGCACTGTCTTTTAAGTCTCTTAGTTCCTGTATTCTATGAATCTGTTCCTGTGACCTAGCTTTAATTGCTGATCAATCTTTCATCCAGATTTTGCAGCTTCCTTTTAGCCTTTTCACCAGTGTCTGCTTTAGGTCTAAAGTTTATTTTAAGGTGCACTCATTCTGTCCTACTGTGATTACTTTTTCAAACAAAATGTACAATTGGTCTTCCGTATTTGCAGCTTTAAAAACAGTTCATCTGTTCCTCATTTCATTTCTTCTCACTCAACTTTCCTTCTGTTTTTTTTTTTCTACGTGGGAACACTATTTTTATCTGCAGGCCCTGTCCAGACTGCTGGGTTAGGCAGTCATCTTAGCTGGGCTCTCTAGTGTCCTCTGCTCACAAAACAATTTTGATTTGCTAGTTATTTCTGATACTGATTTCTCCTTTAATAACAGAAATGGTAATTACTGTCACCACATTTAAAATCAGTTGTACTGTTTTTTTCCTTTTTGAAGTTTTGGTTACTTTGTTATGTTTAGGTTTAAACACTTCATCCTCGCTTCAAAATGTCCATTCAGCTGCTAAAAAAGATTAGAAAATAGGCAGACAAAATATACCTTACTGGGGAACAGACGGAAAAGAAATGGCCAACATCTTGATAACACACATTAAAAGTGAATATAACACAGCACTTAGAGAGCATGCGAAAACACAGTAGTGGTAAAAATAACAACAATAATAATAATAATCTGAAACAAGGACCTACCATTTCCCTTTACTAAGAATTTATCTTAAAAAAATCATTAGCGAGTATGGAACAAAAATAAATAATTTTCTCTTGACATCTTTCTACTGCACTATCCCACATCTACTCATGCCTGCTTTTTACTCATACCTCTTCCCCCTGTAGTTTTTTCCAACAATACTATCTAGTTCCTCAGTGCACAACAGGAATTATTATGTTTTCTACCTCTCTTGAACATTTCAAAGCATCATTATATTGTACTATCACTATATAACTTATGATGCCCTCATTTAATGTCGAACAGTAAGCTTAGTATCACATTTGATTGCCATCTATAAAAATTTTGCATTTCATCTCATTTTGTAATTTGCATTCAGAAATGCTCCTACAGTCTAACCATGTGCTTGTTATTATAGTTACTGCATTTATTACATTCTACTCAGTACTATGTCATCATTGTTTGTGTTTATTTTTACTTTCCCCCGGATTTACTAAATTTCCGTGCAGGACTAGAAGTGTCAGTTTAGGAGAGGATGGCAGCGTGCCATGCATATTAATGAAGGCGCACTGCCTGAGCTCCAAATCCTACACGGAGCGTGGACAAGTGGAGGGGGCATGTCTGAGAGCAGAGCTCTCACAATATACACCCCCTGCAATGAAAGACTGCAGAAAGTGTAAATAAATGAGTAAGACTGCTCATAGGTGTTTGCATATCCCCACCAACAGTCCCCCATGTATACAACAGCAACAAGACATAAAAATAAAAAGAAGAAACCCCTTTATTTTTTTTAAACTTTGAGTACAGCTAACTGTAGGTGCGCGGGTGTGCCCATCACTTAGCTATGGTTAAAGCAGCTTAAAAGGCTGAAGAGGATAACAAGGAAGATATATGTAAATGAAGCAGCACAGCAATAGTGTAGTGGCCAGAGCATCTGTCTAACGAGCAAGCATTCCCGGTTCGAGTCCCACTGCAGCACATACCATTTTCCATGTGAAATCTGTATATGAACATTTTATTTCATTTTTATGCTGTATAACCTACTAAATAACATTTAAATGTGAACTGGAGTACTGCATTAAATGCACATGTGAAGTGTCAGTGTCATAATGAATAAGACACTAGTAAGCATGTTTAAGCATAAATAAGCAGTAGTAAGTATATATAAGCACTAGTAAGTGTGTTTAAGTGCATGTGTGCAAGGGTAAGCATTGCCTACACAGATTAAGCAAAGTAGAAGCTAACTGAGTGTAAGAAACTGTAACTGGAGTTTAGCATTGCTTAGCTCTGCGCAAACCCGGGCACACCCGCTTACAACTGCTTTAAAGTGCCTTAAATCACTCTGTACTCAATGGCCCGTGTTCTGCCCAGCAACAAAATAAACAGCTTCTGCAAGGCTAGAACTCAGGACCCTGTATACCACAGTCACAGTAGATAACCACTAAGCCATAATAGCAGCACATATAAATGAGGTATCAGCAAACTAATCCTCACCACAGGAAAATCAAATCAAACATGTGAACTGAATCTATGTACAATGTGATGTTGTATAACCTGCCACAGACCATAAATATATGAACTGGAGTACTGCAGTAAGCATATATTTGAGGTGTTATTGTAATAAAGTGTAGAGGTCCCCAGGTCCCCGTACAGTGTATGTACACATGAATCACAGATACCAGACACATATATAACATGTAATGAATAATAAATCACTGCCAAAAGGCAAATATAGTGTTAATTAACTATTAAGCAATGCTAAGCACAGCACTGCTCAACATAGTAAGTGTGAGCAATGTGTAGGGAAGCCAATTCAATCTGCCCAATGGTATACCTCTTTAAGCACTGCCAACCTTAGGTAAGTAGGTGTGCCCATAGCTTAGCCTTTTCAATTCTGGCCAATGACAGAAAAGTGCCAGAAACTGGCCGTATGTATACCCCACAGATGGGAATACTTCCCATAACTGGTTGTAGCTTCCTACTGCAGGCAGGATGGCTGGTGTGGGTGAAGGCACTCGATTTAGACCCCAGAGCTGGGGCATCCAGGAGTCAAAATTCATGTTATGGCTCCTGGTAAAACACCATGAGGAGAAGCTGCTGCAGGGCCAGTACCAGGGCTTGCAATATAAAATGGAGGCCTGGGACAGTCTTGCCCGTGACCTCACCAGTGCCACAGGTATCCCCCAGACTGGTGAGCAGGTCAGGTACCACCATGCTGACCTGAAGTGGCGGAGGGGGGATGTACTGGAACAGTGGATCCAGGAATCTCGGCAGATGCCTAATGCCCCAGTACTAAGTACTCATTCTACTAAGTAGTTAATAATTGCCTAGCTTGTGTATACTATGGATAGGTATGGCTAAATGTCACTGTATTTTTCTGACAGCTGCAGATGAAACCAGCAAGCCCATGATGCTGCAAACCAGCAAGCCCATGATGCTAGGTTGCAAAGGCTGCATCGCAACACAGGTTAGTAATTATTCTGCATGTACTGTCATAACAAATAAATATAAGAGCCTTATAAAGTGTTGTACCACTACAAATGAAGGTGTAATATTCTGTGAATAAAGGTTTAACCCCTGGAGTGCTTCTGTTTACTCTTCTTTCATATGTTGTCAAACTGTTGCATACTATAAATAGTACTGTTGTATTAAGTAGTGTTACCCACATTGTGGTATGCAGATAAAATGTGCATGAAGGTCTGTATAGCAAAATGTTGGAAGTGCCAAGTGGTCAGTCATATCATACAAGTGAGGGAGATTTAGACAGAAAACAGTAGAAAGCTTCATATCAATTCCCTGATAGCACAGTGTGCTGTGATGTTAACTATAACTATTTTGTCACACACATCAGGGGTTTGAATCACGGGAGTGCTAATACGTTCTATGCATAATCATACCCCACAACTGTACAGATTTTGTTACAATGTTCAGATAGAAAGCTGTATGCATACCTACACCCAACAACTGTACAGAATTTGCTAGAATGTTCAGATAGAAAATTGTACGCATATTCATACCCCACAACTGTTCCAATCTGTCCAGCATGTCCAGATAAATGGCCCACATCACCAGCCTGGTACCCTGTCCCCCTGAAAAATCAGTGTGATGATCCAAGAAATGTAGGCAGCCATGACTGACATATAACTGATAGTCAAACGTGTACATAGTCAGAGAATGTATATGAAAACACACCTGTCATTCTAGCACCTGACCCAAAGTGTATGAGAACAATTATCAACATATGTTGCATTAACACCTGCATCTTGTCACGCCTGTATGTAAGACACAGGTCATATATATAATAATCTATAAACATACTGGTGTACAATATAAGGCCATTGGGTAGTGTAATAATACATGTAGAGGACAGATCACTGCAGTGAGTAAGAATGTTGTGAAAAGTACAAGGATATATTAGTTGTTAATTGAACTCTCTCTCACACCCCTACCATATGTGCATGAATAACCCAATGACACACCTCATTTGGTGTGTGTACACTCTAAACTTTTGTTGGGACATATGTCCTAATGGTTTATATATATTCCCATTTGTTTCTATGCATGTACCATGTTAACATACACCCATATTGGTGGCCTGTTGCCATCAATGAAACCTGCATGCTATTGTAATGGCGACTGTTGTTTCATATATGCATGCGTTCTGCTTGCTCTGCAACTGTTGTAAATCTGGTGTTTTGGGTTAATGGGAATACCTATGCATGCTGTTATAACTAATCCTGAATGCTGTTGACTATTACTAACCCATATCTGTCATACACCTGCTACAACATAGCTCATATGGGAAGGCCGGCCCCAGCGGACCCACCTGTCCCACCTCAGCTGGCCATGGCAATGGGCACCAGCACATCTGGGGCCCAGCCTGGGACCTCCTTCTCTATTGGCCATGCGCCACCTTTGGGGGGAACCACTGCAGGTCATGGGGCTCGCGCCCCCATGAGCGTGCGTGGAGAGGAACCTGTCACCCATCGACATGTATGGGCCATGGTGCATAGGGCGCTCGATCTTGAGTTTCGAGACCAGCTGCACTAGCTTGAGGGCTGAGTGGCACAATTAGAGGGTGAGCCTGCCCCTCCTACACAGTCCCCAGTACAGCCACCTTTGGGGCCATGAAGGTGCAGTGGTGACTGCCCATGGGTGGGGACCTCAGTCCCACTGTTTCCAATTGGGGACTTATGGGCTTGCGACTCCCAAACACCCCTCCTGTCCAAGGTATTTATCCCCACATGTGTCATATACTGCCCCTGTATGCATCTTGCTTGTCTTGTCTGTTAACCTACCCAGCCTACCTCCACAAATATACCTACTACCCCTTCCCAACATCCCACCCTCACCTGAAAAAAAAAAGCAATCTGTTCCCACAAAAAAATCTCGCCCCATACATATCTGTCCATTTTGCACATGTGTTCACTGGGCACATGTAATTTGATCTAATTGGCATCACAATGAATTTATGTTGTCCTCACCCCTCTCCCAGGGGTTTGAGGGTCCAAGTCTACCTCCAAATTCAGTGTATATGCACAGCTGTTGCTGTATAAGAAATGGGCAGCTATGGACCTTCCCTACACCCTTCCTCACATGCCTAGCTATTTTCCCTACTGTCTTTCCCTCTTTGTGCCCCTTTATTCACCACTTTCCTATCAACCCCTTTTTCTTTTCTTTTAAAAAAATTAGCACGGGGGTAAGTGGGAGTAAGCACTTTTAAACAGCAGTAAGCGGGTTTGTGCCTGTTTGTGCGGGGGGTAAGCAATGCCTACACAGGTTAAGCAATTTCAAGCTGAGTGTAAGAAAATGTAAGCGGAGGTTAGCAGTGCTTACCTTCACGCAAACCAATGCAAACCTGCTTACAACAGCTTTAAAGTGCCTTAATCACTCAGTATCCAATGGCCCTTGTTCTGCCAAGCAACAAAATAACCAGCCTCTGCAAGGCTTAAACCCAGGAACCTGCACTCCATACACAAAGTGATTTACCACTAAGCCATGGCATATATAGATAACCCTGATGTTTTCACAAACATATCATCCAGCACAATCAGTCAACAGTATAGGAAATGTAGTAATATCATACCACAAAACCTGTTAATGCAAGACGTCTGGACAAAGTATGCCACAATGTGGGGACAAATAGAGATATATGTCAACTACTGCTCTAATACAATTCGAATGCTGCCAGTTACACAGTTATATGTATTAGAACACATATGTAGAAGCAGATGAAGTCTGAAACACAAACGTGTCGGCACTAGTTACTGATTTCAATGCTGCGATCATCCATGTCAGTTGCCAAGAGAATGAGGTACAGGCCAAATATGAGCCAAACATGCATGTACATATGGACAGATATATATATCTGTAAATGTAGACAGACAGACAGCTACATGTAGATACATATATATGTATGACTCACAATCATATAACATCAATTGTATATAGATACATAAATATGTTCATATGTGTATATATATATATATATATATATATATATATATATATATATATATATATATATATATAGATATAGCTATATGAGAAATATATAGGTACATACACATATACACAGACAAAAGGTATTAGTAGCCATACATATGTAGAAGTAGTGTGGAAGTACTGGGTGCAAAGTATAACCCTCAAACACAAGCCCTATAACTGCCACCTGTGAAATGTGTACTGTGGCAAACATTCCCACAAATGAGAATACTTACATTAAACATATACCCACCCACAATTCAAAGGACATGACACAACACAGAGGTATGCAAACACAGAAAACCTTTATTTGTGTACTATACAATAATGTATGCCAGTACTTACACCACATACATTTTGAAATATCTAATCAGTGATGAATGCAAGGCCCAGACAAAACAGTAGATGCAAGCAATGTGGATATATACCATACTATGCTGTCCAGGCCAAGGCCTTCAATCGGTACAACAGTAGACACAGGGTTTGCCTTCAAGATAAGTAACAATCAACAATTACAGATGTAGTTCATCAGTTGCCAATTGCACCCTGTAGTCAAGCCATGGGGGAAATGTAGCATATTGCTCAACCTAACATCTCACTAGCACACTGAATGACCCTTGTCTTAACAGTTATATCCCTGACAAGGTGTCACAGCTTAGGTTAATGGCATTGAACCCCACCCATAAAAGGCTGTACAAGGGCAAGGAACACTGTGTACCACACACTGACCTCTGTAATGTACAAGGGCACATATGTATTGTCCAGCTGTTGCCCCCATATATATATATATGGATGTTGCCCAACAGTTGGTGTGGGAGTCCATGACATGACTGGGATGATAGCAGTAATGCTAGCAGTAAATAATGATAAGCCATTACCTAACAACCCCTTTATATATCACAGCAGGACAAAGACTGGCATATATGTGGAGGACAGAGGCAGGAACATATGGTCATATCTGCATTATTGCTGTTACACACCCTGGAAATTGCTGGTACTACAGGATTTGTTGCAGCATACCCTTATGCAGGAATATGACATTGAAATACAAATGGAAGTAGCCATGTACTGATAGCAATCAACAGACAGAATGCCACTGATATATCAGGTACACTGCCTGTGTGGTGCACAGACAAAACCTAACAGCCATTCCACTTGGTATCATATGGATAGGCTCACAGTTGAGAGCTATGCAGACAAACAACATTCCTTGCAAAAGTATCATGTACACAGAAACCCTGTAAGACCAGCAAGATACAATGCACACAACAATACTACTTACACTGTCTGTAGGTCTGGAACTTTACCCAAATGTGAATTTGGCCTGTGTCTGCAGGTTCTGCTGTAAGATGTATTGCTATCTGCTGTCTGTAACACTGATGTCCAGACACAGGAAGGATGTCCTCCATATTGGAAAGGTGAAGGGACAACACCCACAGAGGTCAGCAATTTATAGTACTGGGTTGCCATGACACTGGTTATCTGAAGTACTACACAGCAGGCTGCATGCAATTAGCAACTGTTGGACACTGACTGTTGCAGAGGCCATCACCTGATCATGTGCAATACCTATAAAAGCAGGCTGCAATCTATTCAAACCAGCTCAATCACTCTACTGGAGAGACTGAGAGAGAGAGAGAGAGAGAGAGAGAGAGAGAGAGAGAGAGAGAGAAAAAAAAAACAAATTAAACAAAAGTAACAAAGCTCAATGATTTGTTACAGCAGAAAGAAACATAAAAGGTATGTGAAACAGATATGTGTTTACTTGCATGTAGTAGATGGCATAGAATAATAGGATATATAATGTGAAATGATTTATATGTGCCAGCAGTACTTATTCCTGTAATGACGTTCTGCACAACAACTGCTCTGGACAATAGTGTCTGTCCCTGTGGGCAGTGGGACATACCTGTCAACTGTGCAGATCAGCAGTGAATGGCAAAGATGTGACCCATGATATCTGTGTTCTGTACATTACATGTACCAGCCAATGGCTGGTGGTGGTATTAATACTGCCATGATAGACACATGGGTGTGAGAGCACACCACCTGCAGGACAGTCATGTTAAAGTGTAGCATAGCATGCCCAACTGCCATAGCAGTATAACATGCTTATCAAAATCTGTCACCATATATATACCCCCCTAATGTTAGTCTGTGTTCACATGTGACACCTGTCTGTGTTGCAGCAAGGCAGAACAGTTCAGCTGTGAAGTAAAGAGAGTTACAAGAGTGTGGACCAGATGTTTGTATACACACCACTTACAGATAAATATATGTGTGATATATATTCACAGCTGTGTATGTCTACAGAACCTTGGACAGTTATACATATATATAGATATATGAACAACACATAATGATATCTACACATATATGCACATATATATATATATATATATATATATATATATATATATATATATATATATATATATATATATCTGCTTTAAAACACTGACATGCAAAACACCGACGACGAGAACACCGAGACCGGAAGATTGACAACTGAGATTACCGACAATTTAAAAGCACGAAACTTCACATGCCCGACAAACCACAATCCCGACAATCAAAAAAACAAAACAAATACCTTTTCTGAAAAACACACACACAACACAAGCACAACAAAAACCTTACAAACCTACACTAAACCTTACATACACAACTATCTATGCACTAACCTTAACCCAAATCCTAACCCTAAGGTCCATCACTATCGCACACTCACCTAACCCGCACCCTAACCCTAACTCACTTAACCCGCCCCTAACCCTAAAGTCTGTCACTATCTCACACTTACCTTAACATGTCGGTGTTCTCAGTGTCGGGCTTTTAAACTGTCGGTCATCTCAGTTGTCGATCTTCCGGACTCGGTGTTCTCGTTGTCGGTGTTTTGCGTGTTGATGTTTTAAAGTAGACCAATATATATACAAGACTGTACACATGGAGGTATGTCCCCATGCAGGTAACACATCTGTTGCCCATGTAATCCCACCAAGACATGATAGGCACAACCACACATTACTATATATGCAGTCTGCAATGTGGATGACATTGAACATGCAGGGTGTATGTCCCTTTCCCCACTTTACTGCAATCCTCACCTCAGTAACACGAGTGTGCTAATGCCAGTGGCATAGCCCTACCCTTAGGAGGGTACGAGGTGCTCAACTACTGTGAATGGTGTAAACAACAACTATCAACCTGATAACATACACTGTACAGTATTACAGACAGCTATGTGGGGGGATTGACGCAACAGTAACTGCAATGATGGCGGATGTGTCCACAACAGCCACACCCAGTGAGTTATAGAAACCCCAGTAGTGCTGCACACCTCTACAGTGTGGAGGAGAGCATTGACACATCTATGACCTGTGAAAGACTGTATGTCCACGGGATGGCACCTGTGGAATGTTGGCAGTTGCCAAGCAGTCCTGGTGGAAACATATGCTGTGAATGGAGGTAGATCTCTTAACATCTGTACACATTCCTACATGTGGGATGGTGTACAAAAGCCTGCTATGATCTACATAGGCATTGTGCACCTCCTAACCCTCATCTACACCTGTCATGATTGCGTCAAGGAGGTATACCAAGTTCAGGTTGTATTCTCTGTCTTTCACAAGTCCAACATTGGTGGGGTCCTGTGTGTTAAGAATACCAGTGACATTGGCTATGGGTTCATTGTTAATATGTTCCATGTCCCAGTAGACCAGGGTCATCAGGCTACTGGGTGGTAGTTCTCAGCTGACTTGGTGAATTTGTGGTCGTCCTTGCCAACATTGATGAATCTATTGTCAGGTGTAGGCCTACTGGAGTGTATGAGGGATCCCAGCTACTTACTGCACCTGCCCAGGGGGTTCCCCCAAGCATGACACTTCACTTGACTGTACTGCATGATATGTTAGTAATGCCAGCCTGACATCCTACAGGTGGGATGGAGTACTGTTAACATGTACTGCCCTTGTCATGTAGGGTCCTGGTTATGGGATCTCCTAGTGTATTACAGGCCAGATATGTTTGGCTATGTGGGGTGGTTACCTATCCGTGCCAGACATATGTTGTTTGGGTCTCTCAAACCCATCAATGGTGCATGTGGACATAATATGTTGTGGTTATGTTCCCAATTTCATCTACAGATGTATGTCCATATATACCTGTATAGATATATATGTGTTTACCTTTGAAAGGGAGACAATCATTCCTTCAAACAGCCCTTTCTGTGAACCGAAAGGACCAATCCATCATTTCTAATAGCGCCACAGTTCAAAACTCAGCAAATCTAAAAGCAGCTTCACTGATTCTCGAACTACAAGTTGGAATACATATTGTAATGCAGGTGGGCGAGCCTACTGCACCCTCCATCTGGGGGGGGGGCTGGGCCCCCCACAACCCCCCTTCTTTGATATACTAACTTTTTCACTACAGTGGGGAAAGGCAACTTTTCCCTAGCCCCACTATAGTGCCATCCGCACCCAAAATGTCGAATCTGCAATGAGCGAATGCATAGTGACATTCGCTCATTGCACATTTGATGCATTTATTGCAAGATTGTGCAATGTTGGAAACATACTTTTGACCTTCCAGCTTTTGAAGACATGATTTTCTCCCTTTGAAAGGTGAACCATATATATGCTTACATATATGTATTTTTAGTGCTGTATATATGTGGACATATGGATGTATACATATATATCTATAGATGTATGTGTATCTTTGTATATATTGGCATATATATATATATGAATATATATACACACACACATACATCTGCATGGTGGAATACATTCCCTGTAGTGTTGAATACCTGGGCTGGATGATATGTATGTGAAAACATCATGGCTATGCATATCTGCCATGGCTTAGTGGTAAAGTACTTTGTGTATGGTGTGCAGGGTCCTGGTTTCGAGCATTCCAGGAGCTGTTTATTTTGTTGCTGGGCAGAACATGGACCATTGGATACAGAGTGATTAAGGCACTTTAAAGCAGTTGTAAGTGGGTTTGCGTGGGTTTGCATGATGGTAAGCACTGCTAACCTCTGCTTACGTTTTGTTACACTCAGTTAGCTTCGACATTGCCTAACCTGTGTAGGCATTGCTTACCCATGTGCAAACAGGCACAAACCTGCTTACTGCTGCTTTAACGTGCATTAATCACTCTGTATCCAACGGACCATGTTCTGCCCAGCAACAAAATAAACAGCTCTTGCAAGGCTGAAACCAAGGACCCTACACACCCTAGACAAAGTGATTTACCACTAAGCCATAACAGATACACAGAAATTCAATGTTTTCAGAAACATATCATCCAGTCCTGTCATGCAACAGTACAGAGAATGTATACCAACATCTAGATGTCTGTGTGTGTAACTATATTAATATCTAAACAGATAGAACAAATCTATATATATATATATATATATATATTGTTTTTCTAACAATATATACATATATATCAATATATATGCATATATATACATGCATATGCCTAAATCGACACATATATGTGTCTACACCTGTGTGTACGCAGATATATATCTATGTAGGTATATACAGACATAGTTTTATATATATATATATATATATATATATATATATATATATATATGTGTGTGTGTGTGTGTGTGTGTGTGTGTGTGTATATGGCCATACATCAGTAGACAACAATGGCAGATTAACAAATACATATATGTCCCCATACACTGTTAATGGAGTTGAGAGGCCCCACACACTATACGTCTTGTACAAATAGGCACCCCCCCCCACAGCCAAACATGTGCACCCTGCAATATACTACCAAGTACAGTCTGCCTCCCATAGGACATGTAATATGGGGAAGCCATCAACATCCTCAGGATACAGATACACAGACACAGATATGCAGATACAGATATACATGTGTAGAAGGTGCACACAGTATGGAACAGCCACTATGCCTACAGTTAACACCTGAACAACTGGACACTGTATGGGCCACCCATACAAATGTCAGTCATTGCCTGCAACATATACCCATAGAAAGGTCACAGGAAAGACACCACTCACAGGTTTGCAAAAATGGGAATCCTTTAATTGTGTACTATAACAGTTCTATATGCCATGTCATATAGCTGTTCAGATACCGACAACCATATAAACAGAGTACTGCAACTGTGAAACAGTTACACTAATACATTAGTCTGGAAAGATTCACAACTGTTTCTATCCAGGCCAAGCCCTTCAAATTGTACAATAGTGAAGACAGACTGGGCCACAGTATACCAAGCAATCAACAGTATGCACTGCAGGTGTGTAGTTCAGCAACCTCTATCTACAATCTGTACAAACGCAGTAGGAGGTAAAGACATTTTGTGATCAAATGGGTTGTAACTGGTACATAACAAGGCATAGCTGACACCATCACGAGCACACCGAGAAACAGAACAGTCTGTATGGCTGGAGGCAGTAGGCTTGCAGTACCCCAATTCATGTAAATAATGTCAATATAGGTAACGTATACAGTACTGTACATCCAGACACCTTGCGGCAGCTCACCCCTGATAACTCTACATTTTGTAACAGCCTAGGTCATTTATGGTGCTCCCCACCTAGACTCAATAATACAGCCCCATATACCACTGTTACATACACTGGCCTCTGGAGTGCATAAGGGCACACATGTATTGTGTAGGTGATGCCCACACATATATGGCCCCAGCCCCACTGTATGTGTGTGGGATACAACAGCAGTGGACTAATGGCAGTGTGATATACTCACAGCCCACCACAGAACAACCTCCAACAGCATGACATATGTGCAAAGCTTGGTATGTAGATGGAGGACAGAGGCTGGAACACAGGCACATATGTGGAACACTGTTATCATACACTAAGCAAGTTGCTGGTATTACAGGATAGTCTGCAGCATACCCTTAGTCAGGGAATTTAGGTTAGAAACAGAAATGGATGTAGCCATGTACTGATAGCACGTAACACACACACTGCCAGTGTTATATCTGACACAGGACCTGTGTAGTGGACGGACAACACATGACAGGTATACCTCTGTCAAGCAAGAGGATAGGCCCACAGTAGTGAGCTATGCAGACAGACTGCATTCCAATGTAGACTGGTATGTACACACACACACCCTGTAACACCAGTACTATACAAAGTATAGCACAACTCTACTCACAGTCTGTAGTTCCTGATCCTCCTACAAATATATGGCCGCTCTGAGTGTGCAGGTTCTCTTGTAAGAGGTATTGCTACCTGCTGTCTGTAACACTGATGCCAACACACAGGAAGGATGTCCATCACATAGGAAATGCAAAGGGACTATGCTCACATGCTGTAGGGATTTATAGTAGGTGGTTGCCATGACAGTGGAAATTGGTAGTAGTAAACATGTAATTATATAAATATATATATATATATATATATATATATATATATATATATATATATATATATATATATATATATATATATATATATATATATATATATATTATATGCACATACATATATTTCCACATGGAATGTAGCCCTACCCCAGCCCCTATAGTCCCAAAGTCGTAGTGCAAGGGGATGTCAGGTATATATAGCAGGTATATTACTAGACTATTGATACTGTCATTGGGATTGTCTTCACAGACATGGTGTGTGTGGTAGGTGACATCTGCTTATAAAATGTGTGCCATTAGCTACTGACAAACATCCTAAGGAAATCATTGTAAAATACCGCCGCTAGCATGTAATGCCCCTGTGGAGTGCAGCAGAGATATTGGCCAATATAAGTGGAACTTCAGACACACCCTGTACAGTCCAGAGATATACACATAATCCCTTAGTGCACAACATGTGTACCAGGCCTGACAATATGGATATAGACAGCCATGTAGATGGGTAAAACACATAATGACTGTATACATTTGCCACCATAGGTTTTGGATTCACACACTCCTGTCTGGCCTGACACATAATGACTGCTGGTACAGGGGTGCAATGGACACATACTACCTACTAGATATTGACATACATCTGTACAGCATCCCACTGCTCTGTCTGACATACATGACTTTTAAGGGTGGCCCAGTTGCAGTACATTTGGCAAGTATCTGCACATGATATCTCACTGGGTAAGTACACTAAGCTGCTAGGCATGTAACAATGCACTGTGCAGGCTACAGGCAGACTGGCTCAACACTGGCCTACATCTCATATGGGGGAATGCACATGTACCTGCATATATAGCAGCCACAACAGCCATGTCACAGCACAGGGTAAGATAAACCTGTGTAAAAGTGCATAACCACAACCAATGTGAACACAGCCTCAGCCACATATGGTAAGCTAGCATAATATTACAGTATATGGACTATGTGTTCTACACCATCCTCATATGTGCCACTCATGAATGACTCTATATATACTGGGCTGCTACACAGTTTGGTCTGATGGCTGTCTGTGGAATGGGACATGTGTGTGTATGGCCCTACAAACATGTACGGCAAAACAGTACCATACAGTGCGGAAGCATGTAACATCAGCTGGAAGGGGAGCTAGAGCAATGACATCTACCACAGTCTGTGCACAGGCTAAAGTACATATTAACAATACACACACTGCTGACATTCACCATCACTACACAGACCTCAGCAATGTACAAACATCCACAGAATGTCCAGGTTATGTTATGAAATATAACCCCTACTGTACATGACATGTGTAGCAATCTGATATACCACTGACTTATCAGATATGATGGCACTATTTATGGTGTACAGCACATATGCACCACTTCATGCACGACATATGTACAAAGGTTGACAGAGGTGTGGCTGACAGCACATACACAGGGCCAATATAGACATGTTGCTGTGATAATCTCATGCATTTACCATTGTAACAGGGTTTGTTGCAACATATATCCTATGAGGGATATGAAGTCAGTAACTGTCACGGCCTTCACCATCTACAGACTGCAATCCTCACACTACCTTCTGCATTCTACAGTTAGATGTTCCATGGCTAACACATGACACTAAAGCACAACACTGCCCACTCTGCAGATGACTCTGCAGATGGGGATTCCTCATATACATGGAACTGACATGGCAGGTATTGTGACATGTACGGCAGGCATATCCAGACAAACACTATTAAACCAACATTACTTCAAATGCAGTATAGCAGCACTTATAGTCTGTAGTCAGGTCAGGCACATCCCTCTCCTATTTGTTGCCCTCTTTCCACAGTGTATGTTGTTAGAGGTAAATCCCCAATCCATCTGAGATGCTGTTTGCCAAACAACAGATCTAGTTCCTGCTCACAGTGGCTGAAAAGGGCCAACACCACCATGATGTGCCTAGGTATTGGAGTGTGTTTCCATGCAATTGGCTATGGGAATGTTACCACAGCTGTATCACATGCAATCAGCTAGGGCAGGGCTGCAATTCATGCAGAGGCCATCAGCTGATCATGAGCTTCACTTAAAATACACATGCTGCTGCCTAAGCAAAGCAGGTGTGGGTTTCCACATCCACCAGAGAGGGAGTGGGGGAGGCAGACAGAGGCAAATACATGTCAGGGAGGGGTGGGAGAGTAAAACTGAAGCATGTTTGTGTCACACACCAACCAGCACAGGGTATCAAACCCCCAACAACTATGTAGTGCTATCACAGTTCAATGCAGTTATTGGATGCGCCACATGGGTTAATTGCTGTGGAACACTCAGAACATATATGTGATGGTAAGTGACATCTGCAATAGGGATACAGTAGATATACGGTAGGTGATGTACACATGCTGTCCACATGAACAGGTGCCAGCATCAAAACAGACACACTCTCACAGGGACACACACACATTGACACACTTGGCAGGGCAAGGAGTACAATTCATCACTAGTGGGATTGCCACAACACATCATTGTGCAAGTATCACATGCACCACATGGGTCATACGAAGGTCGTATGGGCAAAGATTATGAGGAGATGTCAGACATCAGACAGCATGCTTCATTATTCCCAGGGGGGTTGTAGTGAATGTGGATGTGGACATATGCACCATACAACACACACACTAACATACAGGGTGCCAGTTCTGACATGCATGGTTGCATGTCTGCATGAGTGTGTGGTGGTCAACTGTGCCAGCAGGCTATACAAGTGTAGGTGATGGGTATACCTTGGCATCCAGCCACATGATAATGGTCTGCATTGTGGCTCAGGCCTGGAGTTTCTGCATTTGCCTACACAGATGGGTATTGTAACCCCCATCTAGTCACCTGGGTGACTATTGTGTGTGGCCAATGCTGTGCATCACTTGCCATGTATGTATTCCTTAGTGCATGACATGGATGTTGTCTAGGATGTGCAAACCTCCCACATGCATGTCCAGTGACATGTGGAACTGTACCTGGGGTGTCTGGTCCATGTTGTGAACACAGATTATCATCAGATGTACCAGTCTTGCCCACCTGTGGCAGGAACTGGTAATGGGCAGCAGGCTTACCCTGCACCTACATTGATAGAATGCTAACAGCATTCCTTGATGTCAGGGTCATCTGTCCATACAGGGCATGTTGTCAGGCATGGTATGTCTGTTGTGTGTCACATGTGAAAGCACCACAGGTGGTGCAGGTGTCCATTGGGGAACATGGGGGAGGTGCACTGTCTGCATGTACGTGCATATTGGACAGATGGGCAGGGTGGCATGCCTTCTGTAGCCCACTGCTATCACTTCATAGTTACTATCAGTTGCCAATATGCAGTGTACTACCCACATATTGGCTGTTGCCTAAGCATGTGTATGTATGAAACATGGGTTGAGTGTGGACTCTGGGTAATAGTGGGTTGCTAACTGTGATTGCCTCCCCTTGATATCACATGTATGGGTATGTCTTTGCACCCGAGCCTCTCAGCTATTTTACATCTGTTATCCCTGTATGGTTGACATTGTGATATATAGTAGGGCCACCAAATAAGAAATAAGCAAAACCCCCTCCACATTGCCCACAGGTGTCACACACTCACATCAACCTCTACACAGGATATGAGTTACAAACACACACCTGTCATATCTGGGAGTAGAACCCCTACCTAACTGGTTTATTACACTACAGCATGATGCAGTTATAGTAAGCACCACAGACATTGCTGGAGTATTTCTTCCCCAAAGGTGTATTTCACAATGAATGACATCAGCAGGAATACCAAAGTAGGGCATTTCAACTGTACTGTGGGTGACTAGCCTAAAATGCATTGCTCCCTACACAGACAGTGAGACACTCAGAAAACATCCACAACTGGCATGTGCGGGTACAGAACCCCTGACCAAGGTCTATATCACACTACAGAATGGAGCGGTTATACGACACACTATGAGGATTACTAGAGAAACCCTTCCCCAAAGGTGTATTTCACAATGAATGACATCAGCAGGATTACCAAAGTAGGGCATTTCAACTGTACTGTGAGTAACTAGCCTAAAATGCATTGCTCCCTACACAGACAGTGATACACACAGAAAACATCCACAACTGACATGTGTGGGTATAGAACCCCTGACCGAGGTCTATATCACACTATCACACAGATCACTCACCATGTCCCAGGACCCCCATTCCTCATTTCTGGAAACACTGGGAAACATAAAGGTCCTACCAAACACCCTAATATTGGGTGATTTCAATTACCCAAACATTAACTGGGAGAACTACTCAAGTACTAACTCCCTTGCCCATCATTTCCTAGAATTTATAAACTCAAATGCACTGGTTCAACTGGTCAACACTCCCATCAGAGGTGACAACATAGTGGACCTGGTCATCACCAACATGGGCGACCGGTGTTCCACACCGGAGGTAAACCCCTCGCTGGTTAGATCTGTCCATAAACAAATCACTTTGGATATCCACATTCCGCCCCCACCCCCGGATAAGGAAACCACCACGAAAAACTTTTCAAAAGCAAACTTCACGTTACTTAAGACCGAGGTGGAAAGTTTCAAAGCCCCCATGCTGAAGGATAATGCTGTCAAGCTGCAAAATCCTTTACTAATGCATTCTATGGGCACCTACAAGAATGCATGGATCATGCCATCCCAAGCAAAACCAAGACTCACTCCTCCAAGAAAAGGAAACCAGTCTGGTGGACTCCTGCCATAAACAAGCTATACAATAGAAGGAGGAAATTAGTACAGAAAAGAGTAAAATCCCAAGAGGGGAAGACATCTCTGATCAGTATCAACAAGAAACTACGATCCCTCATAAAATCATCCAAGGCGAGCTTTGAAAGAAAAATTGCCAAGGGCTCCAAAGATAACCACAAGGCATTCTTTAGCTATGTCAAGAATCTAAGTGGCAATGCTCAGATCTGCTCAGAGTTAGTGCAGAATGGCACAAAATACACTGAACCAACCAATACTGCCAACATTCTAGCAGACAGGTTCAGCGCAAACTTCACCCCTCTCTCACCCCCAAAAGGGCCCATAACCATACCAGAAGAATGTAGAGTCCCTGAAATCACAGACACTCAGGTTAAAACAGCCCTCTCCAAAGCCAAAAACACAGCATCAATGGGACCAGAAAATGTCACAGGCTGCGTCCTACATGAGCTCAAAGATGAACTAACCCCTCACCTAAACACACTGTTCAAACTCAGCCTCTCCTCATAAAATCCTCCAAGGTGAGCTTTAAAAGAAAAATTGCCAAAGGCTCCAAAGATAACCACAAGGCATTCTTTAGCTATGTCAAGAATCTAAGTGGAAATGATCAGATCTGCTTGGAGTTAGTGCAGAATGGCACAAAATACACTGAACCGACTGATATCGCCAACATTCTAGCAGACAGGTTCAGCGCAAACCTCACCCCCCTATCACCCCCAAAAGGGCCCATAACCATACCAGAAGAATGTAGAGTCCCTGAAATCACAGACACTCAGGTTAAACATCCCTCTCCAAAGCCAAAAACACAGCATCAATGAGACCAGACAGTGTCCCAGGCTGCATCCTACATGAGCCCAAAGATGAACTAACCCCTTACCTAAACACACTGTTCAAACTCAGCCTCTCCACAGGCTACATACCCATAGAGTGGTGCACAGCAATGGTTATTCTGCTCCACAAAGGTGGAGCCACAACAGACCCCGGGAACTATCGCCCTATAAGCCTGACTAGCTTGTTCTTCAAGGCTATGGAGCACATCATCATGGAACTCATTAACAGAGACACTGGGAACCTCCAACCAATGGACCCTACCCAGTTCGGCTTTGTTAAGGGCAAATCATGCCTCCTAAACCTGGTGGACTTCTTTGAGACAGTTACTAAGGCTATAGACAAGGGAAAGGTGGTACACACAGCCTACCTAGACCTCGCTAAGGCCTTTGACACCATTCCCCATTCTGGTATTATAGACAAGCTCACCAGCCTGAACATAAACCCCTACGTCACAAGATGGGTTGCCAATTGGCTCATGGACAGAACCCACATGGTGAGAGTTGTGGGTGCTAGGTCCGACTCTAAACCAGTTACAAGTGGCGTTCCCCAGGGCTCAGTCCTAGGACCCCTCATGCTTGACATATACTTCTCAGAAGTACAGGCAAGCACAGGAGGACTATGGCTGACCAAGTTTACAGACGACTGCAAACTAGGTGCTATAATTGACTCACCAGCTGACACAGACATCCTCCAAAAGGATACCTGGTGTCAAAGTCATGGCCTAAAGCTAAATCTCAAAAAGTGGATAGTCATCCCCTTTGGAAAAAACAAAGTACCCACAAACTACCATAGAGGTGGTAGTCCCCTAAATATGGAAGATGTAATAAGGGATCTGGGGACCCAAGTACACAGTAATCTCACCTTTGATAATCACATTGACAAAGTGGTTAGAAAATCCTTCTACATGGCCCACCTAATCACAAAAGGGTTCGCATCCAGATCAAAAGAGGTCATTGTGTCCCTCTACTCATCAGTCATCAGACCCATCATAGAGTACAATGCCCCATTTGGGATGTACCTTACAAGACATCTGCAACAGATGGAAAGGCCACAGAAGTACCTCACCAAGAGGATCACTGGCCTCAAACAGATGCCCTATGCAGCTCGACTGAAGAAACACCAGCTGTACTCGGTTGCATACCACCTACTCAGAGGTGATCTCTGCTTGACATACAAGGCCTGTCCAACCCAGAATTGATGGACATGTTCCACCTAAAGAAAGCCTTATCCCCTCGAGCCACATGCTCTAGGGATCTAAATCTCACCACAACAATAAATAGGATGTGCTGGAGGGATAGATTCCTGTCCCAGAGACTTCCCATGCTTTGGAACAAGATTCCAATCTAGATTAGGCAGAGCTCCTCACTAACACTCTTCAAAAGAAACCTTGATGAGTGAATGGGAAACAGAAAATTTACCACTGGGATCACTTCAGTGGTTCTGCTGGACAGAGACACAGGGAACTAATCTAAGGGGGTGGCGAAAGCCAACACATTCTGGCTAGGCTTATAAATGCCTTTGGGCAGATAGCCCAGTACCTACCTATGAACCTACAACATGGAGCTGTTATAGGACACACCATGGGTATTACTGGAGTATTCCTTCCCCAAAAGTGTATTTCACAATGAATGGCATCAGCAGGATTACCAAAGTAGGACATTTCAACAGTATTGCGAGGGACTAGCCTAAAATGCATTGTTCCCTACACAAACAGTGAGACACACAGAAAACACCCACAACTGATATGTGTGGGTATAGAACCCCTGACAGAGGTCTACAATCCCACTACAGCATGGAGCTGTTATAGGACACACCACAGGAATTACTAGGGACCATTTTCCCCAAAGGTGAATTTCACAATGAATGACATCAGCAGGATTGCCAAAGTAGGGCATTTGAAATGTACTGTAAGTGACTAGCTTATAATGCATTGCTCCATACACAGACATTGAAACACACACAAAACATCTAGAACTGCCACGGGCGTAGATGGAACCCGACCACAGTTCTAAATCACACTACAGCAGTACACAGTTACAGGATGTGCTACAGAGATTACTGAGCTACAATCTCCCCAGAGGTGTATTTCTAGGTGGGGGACATCAGCAGCCTTGCCAAATTGAGTATATGAATTCTAAGGAGTGTGAGTACCCTAAAAAAGCATTGTTCTTTACTCAGTCAGAGACAGACACATACGGCTGTCAGATCAGGGGTTAGAACATCCACCTAACTACTTTATCACACTATAACAGTACACACTTACAGGACACACTAGGAGATTACTGGGCTACACCCTTCCCAGAGGTGTATTTCTAGGTGACTGACATCAGCAGCCTTGCCAAAGCTGAGTATATGAATTCTAAGGAGTTTGAGTACCCTAGAAAGCATTGTTCTCTACTCAGTGAGAGACACACAGATACATACACAGTTTCCAAGTCTGGGGTTGGAACATCTACCTAACTACTTTCTCACATTACAGCAGTACGCAGTTATAGGACATGCTACAGAGATTAATGGGCTATACCTTTCCCAGAGGTGTATTTCTAGGTAAGTGACATCAGCAGCCTTGCCAAAGTTGACTATATGAATTGTACAGAGTGTGAGTAGCCTAAAAAGCATTGCTCTCTAATCAGTCAGACACACACACACACACACACACACACACACACACACACACACACACACACACACACACACACACACACACACACACACAGTTGCCAAGTCTGGGGTTAGAACACCTACCTAATTACTTTATCACACTACAGCAGTATGCAGTTAAAGGACACGATATGGAGATTATTGGGCTGTAACCTTCCCAGAGGTGTATTTCTAGGTGAGTGACATCAGCAGCCTTGCCAAAGTTGAGTATATGAATTGTACAGAGTGTGATTAGCCTAAAAAGCATTTCTCTCTACACAGTCAGACATGCATACAAACACACACAGTTGCCAAGTCTGGGGTTAGAACTACTACCTAACTAGTTTATCACTACAGCAGTGCACAGTTATGGGACACACCATGGAGATTACTGATCTACAGCTCTCCCAAAGATGCATTTCACATTGGATGACCTCAGCAAGCTTGTCATGATACTGCTATGGGGAGGACGGTGTGTGCATGGGCCGTAACCCATTCATGTAGGGGTTGACATGCCACATGCAGGCACACACAGGGTCATATGTCACAGGTACGTGTATACAGCTACTAGATGACTACTTCCTTGTACAGTCATGTTGCACAGCTGGCACGTGCACCACATAGTCTGTCATGCTGACAGATACTGGTGGCTAGTATCTACAGTGAGTGACATCTGCACCTCATGTGTTTGGGGACCTTTGTCTGCATGCTGGGTGGGACAGGACCAGATGGCTCCTTGTCATGGTCACCCTCTTCCACAAATCTGTCCGTCTAACTTTGGCTTATTATAGTGTGTTGTCCTTACATATATGTCTGTATTCCTATCCACTGTGTATGCAAGGCAGGAGTGGTGCATACTGACATGTGTCTGCACTAAGAACTGCGACTGCCAGATATATCTAGTCCACCGGTGTTTGCAGACATGGCCTTCATGTGTTTAAGTGTGTGAGCATGCCCAGTATGGCCATCTGTATTGCATGTGTGGATCAAGTCCAGGTAGTTTGTACTGCGGTGCTGACCTTTGTGTTGTACACCAACAGGTAGCATGCTGTGTCTGCAGGGTATCCATCGGTCATTTGGCATTGACTGTTGCTACATTTCTGCATAGCGGGGGGGACCTGACTGTTTCTACATTTCTACAGAGGTTTTGGGGGGGCCACACCTGACTGTTACGATATTTCTATGTAGGTTGGGGGGAGGGCACACCTGACTATTTCTACATTTCTACACAGGAGTGGGGGGGCACACCTGACTGTTACTGTAAGTGTACATAGGATGGGGGGCACACCTGACACTTGTACACATTTGCTAGGACTGTACTGGTATGTCGGGTACTCCATTTCAGTCTGTAGTCTTACCTATTGTGCTGGCTAGAGGCATACCAGTGTACTACAGATCTTAGCTTTAAGTACCTACATATTAGTTTCTAACTTCCTAGCCTTCACAACTGACATCCAGCTGCCTGGCCTGCTGTAGTCTGTCTGCATAGGCCTGGGGGAAGTTTACCCACAGGGCTCATTCAGAGGCCATAGCACAGCATTTGTTTGTGTTGGTCTACACCTGTCCTGCTGGCTGTAACTGTTTTTCGGTATGTGACTTCCCCCGACTGGCATGTGTGAATCACTTACCTTGTGGGTGTCCCAGTATTGAGGGTGGTGCTGCAGGGCTGCCTATGTCGGATGCACATAGTACACTCCCTATACATGGTTGAGCACAGGTAGTGTCATGTTTGGCATCCCTTTTATTGTATGTGCGACTCAGACAGAGGTGTCATTCCCTGGGTCCACACTGTGTCAGTGCATGCGCTATGCGTTGCCTCTTTGCCAAGGCCAGGACATACTGGGCACACCTTCTTCTGCCTACTGGGGCAGGCTCAGGTTGTTCCTCCTCTGAGTCACTCTGTGCCTGTGCAGGCCTTGGCAATGGTGGGGGGCTGTGTGGTCCTGCCCCATGCTGTTTCTGCTGCAGCTGTTTCTGTAGGATCATATTGTGTAGCATGGCACATACAAGGACAATTTGGGTACATGTAGTTGGCGAGTACTGCAAGGCTCCACCAGATGTGTTCAGGCACTGGAACTGTGACTTGAGCATCCCAAACACATACTCTATTATGATTTTTGTTTGTGCGTGTGCCTCATTATGGAGTTCTTGTGCGGGTGTGTGGGTGCATTTCTGATGGTGTCATCAGCCATGGCTCCACTGCATATTCAGCATCCCCCAGTAGGTGACCGTGTGGGATGTCCCCATTGGCAAATCTCTGGTACAGCTGCATCAGATGCCAGATGTGGGAATCGTGACAGCTTCCAGGGCAGCCAGCACACACATTCATTATTATGCCCTGGGCATCGCATATGATCTGGCAGTTGATGTAGACCCTACCCCGTTCACCAGGTGGTGCTTTGATGCATATGTGCGTGCAGTCTATTGCACCCACTACCTCAGGATATTTTGCTATTTGGTGGAAGAGATGCATATTGCTGGCCAACGCCTCATGGGTGTTGGAGAAATATACATGCTCACCAACATGTGCTGACATGGCATCCAGGAACTGGTGGAGTACCCTGGATGCTGATGCCTGTGAAATCCTCATCGTATCCACAGTTAGCCTTTGGAAGGTACCTATAGCTAGTATTCTTAGGTCTACACATACCTTGGTATCCACTGGGATGGGTTTCCCTCTGTTAGTTCTGTGTGTCAGGTGTGGCTAGCACAGCTCAACAGTTTGCTGTAGGAGATCCATGTCCACACTATAGTGCTCCACTATCTCCAGCTCATGTAGCCCTTGGTAGGTTACCCTGGGTCTGTACACTCTTCTCCGTCTCCTCACTGTGGGTTGCTCGGCAGCATTCACATCCTTATTACCCTCATCATCTTGCATATGCTGGTTTATGATAGCAAAAGCAGCCCCTAACATTTTTTCTCTTGCTTTCGTTTTATAAAATTTCCCCGTTCGTATACACTGGTGGTGCAAAGTTTTTGGGAAAAAACAAGGGGAAAGGTGTTTGCATAGTTTATAGTGGTGTGCTGGGCTGGTCTGCTGCTTGTGTAATTGGCTGATTCTGATACATTTCACCTGCTAGCTATGCTAGTTCTCCTTAATTACCTTCCTACTGCTGTTTTCCCTTCCCATTGCCTTCCTGTTTAAGCCTGGAGGCTTGCCATGCAAACAGAGTGCTCAAATGTGCACAGTGCCACTATTTCCTGGTTTAACTTTTTTTTTTCTTCCTTTAAAACCCACTTAGGCAATGTAAAGAGTGCTAGGCAGGTTTAGACACACCCCCTAGTTTAGCACAGCTAGGCTAGGAGCAATCCCAAGCCACAGGGCTCCAATCCGCTTACAGTATGCCTGACACAGACCCTCATGATGTCACCTACCTCCTAGTCTTGCACCCAGCTATTCATACTCTTACACTCTTGGGACCTGCCTCACATGCTGGGGAAAACTGGGATTCACTATCCTTTCCCTCATTTGCATAGGATTGCCTGCTAATGCATAGTTACATGTCTCACACTGAGCCTCCCCCCTTAGCAACCATTACTCACTGGCCAGGTTGTCTTCTGCAGAATACTGATTCTAGTCAGAATGCTTATTTTAGGTTTATTTTATTATTTCCCCCCTGATCCCATTTGCGTGCTGCTGCCCTATGCTTAAACAGCCAAGATCAGTGAAAAAAAATAAAAGTTGATTTTTTTATTTTTGAAACAGTTTGCAATGCCAATGGCCTTATACTTGGCCATTGGCATGCTTCCTCAATGATATGCAGCCTTCATTTGGAGCTGTCACAGCTCCGTTTCGGATTTTGCAGAAATGTACTCGGTTACTAACCGAGTACATTTCTGCAGATAGCACTCATCTTGCACGGACTATTGCAAGCTTCCTGGATTGCAAAATCACCTCATTTGCATGGATGTTTCCTGGAAATTAGGTGATTTGCATACCAGGGCTTAGTTCATGCATGATTAGTGCAGGAGCTCTAATGCACGCCCCTGCTGGCTGTTCCTGGATCGCACGGCAGACATATTCCCTGTCAGAGCTCCTGCACTAATCATGCATGCCATGCAGGGAATAGTGAATCTGGGGGTTTATCTTTATCTTCCTGTTAATCGTGTTTGTACCTTTTTCAAACATACTCCGCAGTAGTGGTGCTGCGGTAGCATTGTCGCCTCACAGCAAGATGTTGCCCCGTTCGATTCTCAGCTAGAGCGTCTTCTGTGTGGAGGCATGCATGAATGGGCTTACCTTCGTTGAAGGTTGTGTGTCAGGGTTGGTAACTTGGCACGTAAAAATCCACTGCCAAACATTAGCGGACCGGAGTTCCGCTGTGGCGACCCCTAACCGGGATAAGCCGAAAGACACAACAACTTTCATAACTGTACACTTTTTAAATTATATTTCAATGTATCTGGAGTTTTTCCTCCAAGGGCCTCCTCTGAATAGGGGAATGTTTGCATCACAGTTAGAATATTCCAGTAAACAAATGTTAAATAAATAAAATAAATAATGAATGCAACTGCAGTATTAGCAGCAGTGATAATGGAAAAAAACAATACTAACATAAGTAACTGCAACAGCAGCATTTACAAGGTGTGTGTGTGTGTGTGTGTGTGTGTGTGTGTGTGTGTGTGTGTGTGTGTGTGTGTGTGTGTGTCTGTTCACTGCAGTTGTGAGAACAACCTAAGCTGTCTGTATCTGTGTATCTGTGTTTATTACCATGCCGTCTATCAAATACTATTTTCTTTACATTCAAGTAAATGCTAGCAACTGCTTATGCACTATAAAGAAATATCAGAATACAAATATTTTTTAGACTGTGTGAATGAAACTGAAATATTCTTTGTTAGTGGTTGGCTTATGACATATTGGGTAGGTCAATATAAATGACAGCTCCTGTATTGGTTTCTTATAGTTCTCAAGGTAAAGCATATTACATTTGTTGTGCATGGTGTTTTGACAGTATCAAAATAATAAGTAATCAAACATAGCAAAAACAGAACTGTTGAACAACAAACAAACCAAAAAATAAAAAAAAAGAGAGAAAAAAAACTATGTATATGCATTTCTTGGAAAGCATAGTCTGTGCATGTAAAGACCAATAATAATCTATAATCAGCATTTAGTATTAAAAGTATTTTACAAATTATATAAACAACTATCAAGAAAACCATTGCCTTTCCTTTCTATGTCACCACCTTCCAAAATTGATAACAAGGAACACTAACAGTACAAAAAGCAACATTAGGAAGCTAATTGGAAAGTGATTAAGGCTGAACTACTTCGACAATACCTGAATGACAAATTATGTCAAATACTCAACATTTACAACATGTAAAAGAGGCAAGACCTCTACATCCACTCACCTTCTTTAATTAAATATGTTAACGTCGTGGTCACAACACGGCGTAGTAAGCTTAAAACTCTCTCATAGTAAACATGTCGAACATTACATCAACAATTGTACTCCAACAATTCTTATATATAACTAAATGGCAGATCAATAAATATATGCCAGGACTAGCAGCTTCACTCATGCTGTAGTCAGTTGCATGAAGGCTTGTGAATATTTTAGCATTTATTTAAATACATTGCTAACAGTGATGGTGCATTTACTGAAGTTGACTGTGTTACAGTGGTGGGCTGAAGTTTATTCTGACTAAAAGATACATCTTCAGGGAGATTTTAGATGATTTTTTTGTACAAGGTTGTGAAGCAATGTTTCGTTGTCATATTTTATGTTATATATCTGGAGTATGCACCCCTTAAACTGGCAGTCAGCTTAGAGAATTATGGTTATGAGCTATGAAGGAGCTGCTTTGTAAGCAAAGGTTTGATTCGCTTTGACTCTATTTGCTGCAATTTGACTCTGAGCAAGTTACTTGCACAAATGTTTTTTCTAGGGCAATCACAGAATTAGGCCATGCTCCTAAATGTTTTTCTGTAGTGCGTTCCTTATATCTACCTGTGCAATGACAGGTCTTCTATACATCCTGCTGTGCTGGTGTAAGTTGTTAACATGCATAGTTGTAACAACATCATTTCTTTCTTCTGTGTAATTCTTCAGTAACTACTGTTCAGTTAGCTCACTGATTGTCAGTATGCAGCTGACATATGTTGGATGGAGAAAGTGACACAGAATCTGTCTTGTTTTCTGATTGTTTTAAAGGCAAATGTTATTGTACACTAATGTCCAGTTTTGAAATTCTGCATTATTATAATAGTTCATGGAATATTGCAGTAACACAATGTTTTTCACTTTATCGATGCTCAGACGATGACAGATGTGGGTGTGGAGCACAAACTGAGTCATAGCTTGTGTGGGTGTGAGATATATATCAAGGGAGATTTTAGGAATTTTATGTAGACAGTTATGCAACAACACACCCTCGTATTCCATGTTAAATTTCAATAACATACTGAGGTACACATCACTGATGATCATCATGTGAGAAATTTCTGGGCAGGATGACCACAATGAGAATTATTTATTTTTTGATGTAGACGAAGGGAGGCTTTCACTCTATTACTGTTCAGGATACTTAAATGATGTATTTCTGTATTATTTTATACAGTATTAAGGTAATGCAGTACTGCACACTGTAGTTCTTTTCAACTGATGACGTGGCTTCAAGGAACAAAATAACCAAGTGTGTGTGTGTGTGTGTGTGTGTGTGTGTGTGTGTGTGTGTGTGTGTGTGTGTGTGTGTGTGTGTGTGTGTGTGTGTATGCGTGTGTGTGATGTGTGTGCACATTATGTTTTTGTGTGTGTGTGTGTGTGTGTGTGTGTGTGTGTGTGTGTGTGTGTGTGTGCAGTACATGTCTTTGGAGATTGTATGAGCTGTCACTTTAGAGAGCATCCTTTATATTCAATGAGATTCTTGCTGCCAATGCTAATTGTCTGACAAGGGTTGATGAATTAGCATTATGGTGAGAATCAAACAAAGAAACAAAGTCCACATTAAGGGCTATTTGCCATGACTCTGCATTAAACGCTGTATTGTTAGACCTGACTGCAGTAGTGTTCTGTAACAGCCCATGCATATTGGTAGTTTAGATAGTTTCCAACACACACACACATGCATACATATATATGTGTATATATCTATATATATATATCTATATATATATATCTATATATATATATCTATATATATATATATATATATATATATATATATATATATATATATATATATTTGTATATATATATATATATATATATATATATATATTATATATAAAACAAAATGCCTGAAACTGAGGCAGTCCTGCAGCTTGAAACCATTTATATATGTATATTTAGAGAGACATGGTTTCAGAGGAGTGAAGCCCCCAACCCCCCCCCCACGTATTCCTGCATATAGTGTTCATCACACCTTCATACCCACTAGCAACTGAGGTGGAGTATTGGTATTTGTCAAGAACAACATCACCTCATGATAGATTCCTCAGGACACCACATTTAGTTTCATAGTTTCATAGTTTAGTACTAGGCTATCTGCCCTGGGGCATTTGTAAGCCTAGCCATAGTGATGTGGCTTTCGCCACCCCATAAAATGGTACAAAATGCACAGAATAGATTTAGAATACTGTGCCTCTGTCTAGTAGTGACACAGTGAAGGTCCCCTTATATAATAGAATTAGTTTACTGTGCCCCTGTCTAGTAGTGACACAGATGTGACCCCTGGGGTAAACTTCCGATCTCCCATCCACTCATCAAGATTTCTCTTGAAGAGAGTCAGTGAGGGGCTCTGCCTAACATGAACTGGGATCTTGTTCCAGAGCATGGGAAGCCTCTGGATTATTAATCTATCCCTCCAGCATGTCCTATTTATACTTGAGCCGAGGTTTAAGTCTTTAGCTCTCGTGGTTCTGATGGATTTGGATTTTTTGAGGTGGAGCATGTCCATCAGTTCCTGATTGGACATGGCCTTGTACGTCAGGCAGAGATCACCTCTGAGCAGGCGGTATGCTACTGAATAGAGCTGGAGTTTCTTTAGTCTGGCAGAATAAGACATATGTTGGAGACCCTTGATCCTCTTGGTGAGGTACTTTTGTGGTCTCTCCAGCTGTTGCAAATGCCGGGTGTGGTACATACCAAATGGGGCATTGTACTCAATCATGGGTCTGATGAGGGAGGAGTATAGGGGTACAATGACATCCTTGGATCTGGATGTGAATCCCTTCATGATAAGGTGTGCAAGGTAGAATGTTTTTCTAACCACTTTGGCAACGTTGGTGTCAAATGAGAGATCGCTGTCGACTTGGGTCCCTAGGTCTCTGATTACTTTTTCCCAACTTAGTGGGTTGCTGTCTATGTGATAATTTGTGGGTACTTTGTTTTTCCCAAAGGGGATGACTATACATTTTTTGGCATTTAGTTTAAGGCCATGACTCCGGCACCAGTTGTCCGTTTCTGTGAGGCCTTTTTGTAGGATGTATGTGTCCGCTGGTGTATCGACTATGGCACTTAGTTTGCAGTCATCTGCGAACTTTGTCAGCCACAACCCTCCCATGTTTGCTTTAACATCTGAGAAATAAATGCCAAACAAGAGGGGTCCCAGGACAGATCCCCGTGGGACACCACTTGTGACTGGCTTTGAGTCTGACATTGCTCCAGCGATTTTAACTTTATGGGTTCTGTCCTTTAGCCAGTTTGCAACCCATCTAGTGACATAAGGGTTTACATTTAAGCTGTTGAGCTTATCTATGATGCCTGAGTGGGGTATTGTGTCGAAGGCCTTAGCCAAGTCCAGGTAGGCTGTATGGACTGTTTTGCCCTCATCAATGGCTCTAGTGACTGCTTCGAAAAAGTCAACCAGGTTCAAAAGGCAGGATCTGCCCTTTACAAAGCCGAACTGGGTGGGGTCAAGTGTCTGTAGGCCCCAATGTCTCTGTTTATGAGTTCCATAATGATTCTTTCCATAGCTTTGCAGACCAGGCTGGTTAAGCTTATGGGGCAGTAGTTCCCAGGGTCTGTAGAGGTACCCTCTTTGTGGAGTGGGACCACTGTTGCTGTACGCCAGTGTTCAGGTACATATCCTGTAGTAAGGCTAAGGTTGAATAGCATTTTTATGTGCGGGTTTAGCTCCTGTTGGAGTTCACGTAGCACGCAACCTGGGATACCGTCAGGTCCCATTGATGCTGTGTTTTTAGCTTTGCTGAGGGCGGCTCTCACCTGGACATCTGAGATGACAGGGAGATTACATTCAGCTGGGATAAGTATTTCTTCATTTGGGGGTGAGGGAGGGGAGAAATTTGCTCTGAACCTGTCAGCCAGAATGTTGGCAATATCTGTGGGTTCAGTGTATTTTTTGTTGTTGTGAACTAACTCTGAGCATATCTGAGGGTTTCTGCCCAGGTTTCTAACATAGCTGAAGAAGGTTTTGTGGTTATCTTTAGTGTCCTTAGCGATTTTTCTCTCAAAGTTGGCTTTGGATGTTTTTATGAGAGAACGTAGTTTTCTGCTAGTGTTGATCAGAGATGTCTTCCCTTTATGGGATTTTGCTCTGTCGTGCAGTAGCTTCCTTCTTTTGTTATACAATTTGTTTATGGCTGAGGTCCACCAGACAGGACGCTTGCCTTTGGTGGAGAGGGACTTGGATTTATTTGGGATTGCATGATTCATGCATTCTTGGAGATGTCCATAGAAAGCATTTGTGAAGGATTCAGCATTGTGGGATGTGGTATCCACTGGCCCAGTGGGCTTAAAGAATACCATCTCAGTCTTAAGAAGAGTGAAGTCTGCTTTTGAGAAGTTTTTCACTGTGGTCTTTTGTGCTGGGGGTGGAGGTGGGATATGTATATCCAGGGTGATTAGTTTGTGGTCAGATCTCACTAGTGAGGGGTATACCTCCGGTGTGGAGCATTTTGTCCCCATGTTTGTGATGATCAAGTCTAGTATATTATCTCCCCTAGTGGGAGAGGTGACTAGTTGTTCCAGTGCATTTGAATTTATGAATTCCAGGAACCTTTGGGCTAGGGTGTTAGGGCTAGAATAATGTACCCAATCTATGTTAGGGTAGTTGAAGTCTCCCAGTATGATGGTATTTTGTGATACATTCATATCCTCCAATGTCTTCAGGAAGGTTGAGTGGGTTTCCTGAGATTGGGAGGGTGGTCTGTAACATGCTACCAGTTGTATAGCAGTTTTGCCTATGGTTAGTTGCACCTGTATGGTCTCCGATGCTTCATGTGTTGCTACTAACCTGGAGGTGTGGGTGTCCTTGATGAATATGGACACTCCCTCTCCCTTTGTGGTTCAGCCCGGGTTTTGGGGCCGAAAAGCATGATACGAGGTATAGCCTGGTAGTGCTGGGGTGCTCTCAGGAGCCTTGAACCAGGTTTCAGTTACTGCACAGACGTCGATGTTCTCCATGCTGAGGAGTGCATCGAGTGCCTGCATCTTGAGATTTAGACTTCTGACGTTGAGCAGCATTACCCTTAGTTTTTTTCCATTTTTGTTATCTAAGGAGGTGGTTTGTCTTTTGAGCCTTGCCTAAAAAAGGCAATATGGGGGTGACAAGAGCCTTAGCCAATATCCGGAAGCCCAGTGGTGACAGGTGCAAGCCGTCCCTTGTCCAACATGTCATCCCAGGCAGACAGACATTGGATCCCCTTAGAATGACACCAGTACTTGAGCCAATTATTAAAGCTGATCATCTTGTCTTTGTATTGTGGCATCATTCTTGGTGAGGGAAAGATGCTGCTCAGGGTCAGGGTCATACCAGCCTGGGCTACATAATGAGAGAGCTCCTCTATGTCTCTTTTCATGTAGTCCAGGGAGGTACGTCTCAGGTCATTCACGCCAGCATGGACAATGACGGAGTCATATTTGTACTTGCTTTGGAGTGACCTGAGTGCGTGTGTTATCTGGTGGATCCTAGCTCCCAATAGGCAGCTCACAGTCACCCTCTCCTTGTTCAGCCTGGTAAGTGGGACATCAGTGTGCCTGACTATAGAGTCACCTATTACTAGTGTATCAGGCATGGTGTTTGGCCTTAAGGGCTGTGATTGATTGACACACTGATTTATTGAAGTATGTGTTGCATGTGTTTTGTTTTGAGGTGGTGGATTTTTGGATGTCTGCTTTGGGAGCCTCTGTTGTTTTGGTAAGTTTTTTATTAGAGCCTCCGAGTATGTCTTTGTGTTTTTATGTGTTTGGTTTGCAGTTGTGGTAGGTCTTTGTGGGACTGGGCTTGCTGTGTGTGTGGTTACCATCTCCTCCTGTCTGGTCATGCCAGCCCTGAGTTGAGAGAGTTCAGCCTCCAGTTTGGCTATATAGTTGCATCTCTCACATGTATTTGTGTTTGTTGGGAGGAGGAGATGGTTGTCTGTGTACATGAGACAATTGTAGCATTGTCTCAAGATACCCAGATTAACCAGCTGAACTGAAGAGGACACCAGTACTCTACCACTCGACATGCTAGAACAGTATAAAGGAGTGCTGTGCCTTTAAGGGAAGTGGATATTCACAGGGGTGGTAGATGGATGTAGTGCTTACTTAGTATGAGAGTGCTTACTTAGTAGAGAAGTTTTGAGAACTAGTGCTAGGCTTATAATATAACGAGTAGTCTGATTATACTAAGAGTAGATCTTCCTTAAGGGAAAATTTGAAGAGCAGACTTGGTGGAGCCAGAAGAAGTTTAACCTTGTTTAACTGGCACTGCGCTATGCGCACAACCATGCAAAGCTATGCAAACGCGGCTTTTAAACAGGGAACTTCAAAAGAGCTAGAAATGGTCCAAAACAACCAATTACTACAGCTCTTGTGCTGAGGTCACTTCCTACAGGGACAGGTAGGCTGCTCAGGCTCCCCAATCCCACTGGTGAGCAAAGAAACTTCCTTCTATCCAAGTAAGGTAATGGACAACACAGGAACTACACCACAGCCCAGAATACAGCAAAGCCTGTAAACTGATCTAAACTAGTCGAGGAGAGGTGGGAAAACAAGGATCATTTTTTTGTTTTTTTTTGTTTTCAGATAGAAACACACAGAAAATGCAGAAACAGTAATAAATCAGTTACACAGGCTAGCACACTTTAGTGGGCAGCCTCAACAGTTAAATTAAACAAACAAACAACAAACTTTCGATCAAATTTGACTAAAATGTAACTTTTAAGTGCAGATATTAAATAATGCAGCAAACAGCTAAAAAACAGTTTAAGCTTGTTTAGGGTAAGCAAGAGAAGGTATTTCAAGTAAAAAAACAGCAAAGATACTTAAATCCAGAAAGTAGTCGCTTTTCTGAGTTCTCTGTAGCTAGGGCCAATCTGCAGGACCACAAGGAGCTTGTCTGAGTAGTATAGCCAGAAAAAAACACCCAGAGGCGGATTTTAAACAGGGAACTTCAAAAGAGCTAGAAATGGTCCAAAACAACCAATTACTACAGCTCTTGTGCTGAGGTCACTTCCTACAGGGACAGGTAGGCTGCTCAAGGCTCCCCACTCCCACTGGTGAGCAAAGAAACTTCCTTCTATCCAAGTAAGGTAATGGACAACACAGGAACTACACCACAGCCCAGAATACAGCAAAGCCTGTAAACTGGTCTAAACTAATCGAGGAGAGGCGGGAAAACAAAACTAATTACTACTTCTTAGCTAGCTATACAATAAACTGTGTGCCCCCTTTTGAGTATGATTGTTATCTTAACACATTGGCTGAAATCCCCATTATGCACAACACTTTTTCGACTTGCGGACTTATACCATCCATCAATAAACTGGCTGATCTACAATGTCTATGGTAAGTATGCCCAGTGCTTCTCTGACATTATTAAGTGCTAATTCTCCTTTATATGCATTTATCCTTCTTACTAGGGGCCTCAATAACCTTGATCTAGTCCTCAAAATATGGCAATCTATTTCACATGTTTATATGTATCTTCCTGCCTTCTAAAATCATCCCATAAAAACTGCTGGCACTTCCACTGTAAATACTGCTGTGTTAGAGACTTTTCAAACGTAAACATTCTTCACCAAAGGATCTCATCGCTGCACCTGCTGGCTATGCATCTGGCTTCTATTTCCATTGTATTAATAAGGCAGCCACATCTACATCCAATATAGTGAGAACTTCTAACGCAAACCATTGTGGTGTAATATCCATATAAACAAATAATACACCTGGAGGAAGAAACCGCTCAGTGCATAGAAGAACTCTCATTCCATCTATCTTAAGATCACTCTTATGTAAACAAAGAACTTTATAGGTTAGTACTAGGCTAACTGCCCTTGCGAGCCATTGTAAGCCTAGCCAATTATCCCCTCTGAGACTCAAACCCTGTATCTTGTGTTTGTAAGGCAAACACCTTAACCATTAGGCCACCCTCCCAACCAGGAACCAGTAAGAAGCTAAAAGCAGAATATGAGCATAAAAAAACACTAAAATCAAAAATAAATACATACCTTTTTTAGTTATGTCAGGAAGTTAAGAACTAACACCAGTGTTTGGAGCTAGTCCACAATAATACTTCACACTCTGACTCAAAGGAAATAGCTACCATCCTAACAAATGTAGTGCAAATTTTTCCCTAGTTTTAACTATTCCAGAGCTTCTACAATCTCAGCCAACTTCCTTAATTGCTATGGAACAAGTCTTTTTCAGCCTGTCAGATGCTAAGAACTCCTCATTCATGGGTCCTGATAGTATACCAGGTTGCCTTATTAGCATGTCAAACTTGGCCTATCTGAGCCCGTACTAACCTGTTTATTCTAAGCATTTCCACTGGTTATATTCCTGAAGCCTGGAAAACAGCCATTGTAATGCCATCACACAAGGTTGGCCCAACATGGACCTTGGTAGCTATAGACCCATTAGTCTCCCCACCCTCATATGTAAAGCTATGGAGCATATTATCTCAGATCTCACTAATCTGAATATTGAAAATCTCTTCACCTTGGACCCTCATCAATATGGCTTTGACAAAAGAAAGCCCTACCTCTTTAAACTCATACATTTTTTTTAAAAAGTAACTGAAGCAGTGTATAACAATTATGCAAAATCTGGACATGGCAAAGGTCTTTGACAATATACCCTATGCAGTCATTATTGACAGACTTGTAAATCTGATTATACATCTTAATGTTATGCAGTGGATAGCTAACTGGTTGTCTGACACAACCCATGTACTTAGAGTCTCATTTGTAACTTTTGAAAGCAAAAAGTTACCAGTGTTATACCACAGTGCTCACTGCTAGCCCCATCCCTGTCTGGCATCTATTTTTCAGACCTGCAACTCAATGCTCCTGGCGTATAGTTATCTATGTTTGCAGATGATTGTAAGTTGGGTGGCATTATTTGATTATCCACTGACTAACAGTTGCTCTAGCATGAGTTAGACCATGTTAATGACTGATGTAAGGACAATGGTCTCAAACTAAATGTAAAAAACTGCAGCATAGTTAATTTTGGTAAAGAAACCAATTCTACATACAATATAGATGACTCACCCCTCCAGTCAGACACTATTGTAAGAGATTTAGGCACTGTTGTTGATAATTCATTATCCACCATGTCTCCATAGTAGTTCAGAAAACCTTCTGTCTGGCTCATGAAATTTAGAAAGACATTGCCACTAGATTCAAAGAGGACTAAGTTCCCCTTTACTTGTATCTCCTCAGACCCATTACTGAATATAAAGCACCTTTTACCATGTATTTGTCAAAACATATCATTCAGCTTGAGAGGCCTTAGAAATTCATAAAAAAGTATCAGTGGCCTCAAAAATCTTAGTTATCAGGACAGATTGGGAACGCTCTTTCAGTACTCCTCACTGTCTGGCCATTTGAGCCATGAAGGATCCTACTCTGTCTTTGACCTCCTGTTCCTTGACAGAACAAATGGTAACTCAGTTACCTGGCAAAAGAGCTAAACCTTCAACAACAGATCAATAAGATACTGGTATGACAGATTGACATCGCAATGCACGCTTCATCTGTGGAACAAACTTCCACTACATGTCAAATGCAGTAAAACACTTTCCACCTTCAAACATTATTGGATGGTCATGTTCTGTCTTGTTTGCCCTCCTTGAGGCTATAAGAAACTTTTAGACTTATTAATTTAGGGTTTTGGCCATGTTTCTAATGGTCTGTGGAGTGATTACCTCTAGTACCTACTTATGAACCTATATATTGCATGAGTATATTTATTCACATACACGCACACACACACACGCACACACACACACACACACACACACACACACACACACACACACACACACACACACACACACGAATATATTACACACATGTATATGTATATGTACATGTATATGTATATTCCCACACATAAGTACACGTCCTACATAATGCAATGCTATAAGAGCAGGAGGACCTAACAGCATGATTTGCATATACTGACTCTCTCCCTTTTCGCAATATCAAAGAAGAAATAAGTCAGCTTCTGATGACTGTGCCATGAATGCTTTAGAACTATGCATGCATGTCTTTAAACTGTTTTTTTACTATACTGCTTACAACTTTCATTACACTACAGCCTTCCTTTTTGTGATTTTGCATTTGTGGTGATTTACCATACAGTATAATCAAACCTGAGGTAGGTGAGACCCCCCTCTTCACTGTGTTGCCATTGACGTGACATGCCCAGTACATTATATGCAGACTTTGTTGTTCTGCTAATTTTGTTTGCTCATGTGTTCTCATTACTGCCCAGTAGACATAGTGCTCATGTCCACAGCATACTTAGAAAGTATGAGATGAAGGATAATGAAATGATCAGTTCCATGTCTGCTGAGCCCAGGATACTGAATGGTCACTGGTGTTTTTCAAATCGTTATTCTAAAACATGATGTTTCTTACTGTTAAGCAACAATTTTTCAGGAAAAGTTCTTGCAAGATAATTATAATATATTTATTTGTGTGTGTGTGTGTGTGTGTGTGTGTGTGTGTGTGTGTGTGTGTGTGTGTGTGTGATATATTGGTCAAGTTTAGCCATTGTTGACAAAATTTTTGGTGTAACGGCCAGACTGCCAAGAGAAAAAATAGTCAAAGTGTTGAATATTGCATATAAAGTAGGCAGGATTGGGTACTCACGATGAAGATTTCATTTGTAGTGAAGGTTTCCACACTGGAGCGGAGTGTGTGTTTGTGTGTGGTTTGAGGAAAGGCCAGTTCTCTGGATATTTTTGATGAATAGTGCTTTGTTGTAATGATTCTTTGTTTTTCAAAGTAAACTTATAGCCATCTATCTATCTGTATATCTGTCTATCTATCTAGCTATTTATCTCTCTATATGTGTGAACATATTTATATGTTTCAAAGATATAGAAACATAACTTATTCCCCCAAGGTGAAGTGTCTGCCTATATCTGTTGTTATATTTGTTGTAGCTCATTTATTGCCCATAGAATACTTTTATTGGTTTTAGTTGCTTTACAGTCAATACCTAGAAGTGTCAGTGCATTGTGCATTGGATGGAAGACATCAGCTTGTTACAAGAAGTACATGAAGTCATGTGACTAATGATCATAGGGGTATTGTCACCATATATAGGTGCATTGCACACACACATACACACACACACACACACACACACACACACACACACACACACACACACACACACACACACACACCACACAATTACATGCCTATGGGCAATTTGGAGGACGATAAATTCTTGTATTGCATGGCTTTGGAATGACAGTTTAAATGGGAGAACCCAGTTAACTGATCACAATAATGTCACTTTTTTAGAAAAAAGCATACTAGTGAAGAAGTAAATTTGAGAAGTAAGATTTTGCTATGGAAAGGTTTTCTGTGGTGTAAAAAATGCTAAAAGCAGCTTAAAATAGTCATGAAGCATGATATACCATGGTAGATATTCTGTGCAACAGGGAAACCTTGAGTTCTGTAAAAGTATCTCAGTTGTAACTGCATACATAACTGGCTGCTTTATCAAATGTCACTCGTGTTCAAAATTCTCCTGTCATGCTGGGAGGGTGGAATTAGAAACCTTAACTAAGGATATACTTCCCATAGCTATCACCCATGGCATTAGTTAGATATCAAAATAAGGAGAATTGAAGGTGACAGATTTCAGGAAAGGCCGCAAAGATTATGGAAGGGAAAACAAAAAGTGAACACAGCTAAGGAAAAAGTCTGTAGGTATTTGGGGATGATTGTTGATGTTTTCTATTTTAAGCTCATTTGTGATGCCAGAACTTTGCCTTACAGAAGATGTTTGCTTAGTTCTGTTCTGGGAGTTATATTTGTTAGGCTTTCCAGCCTCTGAAATGCATAGTAATGAGATCAGAGTTTTGCACCGTAGTTTAGTTTTAGTCTCTTGTGCTGTTGTGTCACTTTTTGAAATATCTAATTCCACAAGGAAGATAGAGGGTGCTACTTCAAAAAACATTTAAATACCAGTACAGCAACTGTCTTTGTCTCAAGAACCTAGTTCAGCTAGTATAGGACTATCATGAAACTTAAATGCTCACATTTTTAATGGACAAATTTAGGAGAATGGTTTTATTTCTTCTGTGGGTAAGCAAATACTGATGGGTTTAAAAAATATACAAGAACATATGTAATGATGACACTTGGCTAAAAAAATTAAGGATTATTATACTTTATGAGTCATTTTATTGTAAACAATAAAAACAGGGTCAATACAGAACACTGTAACCTTGTATTAGATACAATCAGATCTTTAAGTTTGTTTCATTATAGTACATTATACTATCATCTGCTATTGGTTATGTTTTATCACTGTTATGTTTTCATTTACAATGGATTTAGTCGAGGCACTGAATACACAGTACTGCTTTAACAACTTAAATGGCTCTTGCATTAAAGAAATGCGATCTTTGTCACTGAAGGTACCATTGTATGTGTTCATTTCTGGGGGAATGGTGATGACACTTTGTGGAAACCTCGGGGTGATCATCTCTGTGTCCCACTTTAAGCAGCTTCCTACACCTGCCAACTGTCTAGTCTTGTCACTGGCTTAAGGAGATTTCCTTATCGGAAAGTTGTTATGCCTTTCAGCATGGTCAGAACTGTTGAAACATGCTGGTACTTTGGGGATGCCTTTTGCCTTACTCACTCTTATTTTGATATGTCCCTAACTACAGTTTCTCTGTTCCAGCTAATATTTATGGCACTTGACTGTTATTATGCAATTTGTGATCCATTGCTTTATCATGCAAAAATGATCAATTCTGTATCTGGAATATTTGTCCCTGGCCTGACCTTGTATCCTGGCTGGCCTGACCTTGACAATGATGATAAGTATATTTATGATCTGTTATTTACCTGCATTCATAGATTCTACTGTTAGTCTTTATATTAACTTGTATGCCCCTTCCTCTATATCTGATGCTTTGCTATGGTTATCAAATTTTAATTCTGCATGCAATCCTGTCATCTATGCATTTATTTATCCTTGGTTTCAAAAAGCACTGAAGACTATTGCAGCAGGCAATATATTTAGAAAGGGCTCTTCATCCACAGATTTCTTTTCAAATTATCACTAAATTAAGTTGCTTCAAATATATTGCTTTTGATAATATCGTTGCACAGAAAATTTCAAACACTGTACTGCATTACAACAGAGTACAGATTTATTTTTTGTCTTTATTTTTGGCATTCCAAACACAAAACATCAAATGTCATCCTTGCTTGTTTATCTGTCCTCCAACTGAGGGCTCATGGCTATATTATCATTTGGGGACAACAACCAAGTCAAGGTAAGACCCTTCATCCATGGACAGTTGTAATATTTGTGTTATACCATAACAACATAACAACACTCCTGTCCTGTAGGCAATGTACAATGATAACAGTGCAGATCTTTGCCTTTAAGAGATCAGCTGGTACATTTCCCATACCCACTGCTAGGCTGGAACACATGGCCCTGACCATGGACTATTGTCAAACCTTGTGGAGATCGGTACGTCAGCAAAATGCTACTTCTTTCTACCTGTCAGTAAATTCCTCATGGACTGAATTTGTTAGATAAATGTAGGATACCAAACACATGGTTAAACTTGTATGTCTCTGTACCATGCAGCCTGGAACAAAAAATGTATTTTGATAATAAGTGAAGTTCAGGGTTCACATTTATATGAAATGCTGTAGAAAGAAACATAGCATATTAATTATCACACTCTTTGCTTAAGAATTTATTAATGCTCCTGGAATCCAAAATCTACAAGTAAAAAATGTTTGAAAACATTTCTCCTTTCATTATCTTTCTGTGTTTCTGGTTGAATTTTAATTATTTCACTATAAAGATAACACAAAAATGCATGTTTGTATTATGTGCATGATGCAGTCAGTATTATCTTATTATGTGCTAAATTTTCAGCACTTTTATGAGAAAAACAATACAATTGAATGCTTAAAATAACATGTTAAAAAGCTGATATTTGTAAACAGTTTTAGTGATACCACCTGAAATCAACTTTTAACTCTAACCATGTTTATAAATGTATCACTCATTTTTTTCAATATGTCGACACTTCATTTTTCTCTTTTCATACAATTACTTTTGCTTAACCATAATTAATTTAAAATGCATCCAGCAAATGAAAAGTATATGCTGTCATGATTTCAGTTGACCGTTTCTTTTTTAATTTCACGAGTTGGGTTTCCTGACTATGTAAGAAATGGCAAAAAGGGATACATAGTCATATCAGTTTCAAAGTTAGATAAATGCTTTGTTAAGTTATCACATGTGCTGTTTACCAAATGGGTGCTTTTAAAAAATGTATTTTCTATGATTTTTAAAGTCAATTTAAACATTATTTCTTCTGCAATATACTAAACTCAAATTCATTTTTATGTGGCAGTTTAAAGGACTGTTTTGCAGGTTGCTGTGGCTTCCATTTATCTTATTGTGGGATTTCACTATGAGTCTGTAATTGCCTTGTAAATGTTTAAATGTATTTCTGGAAATTAGTTTTTAATCTATAGAGGCACTCCAGCTGGTCTGAATTATTTCAATGTTATGTTTTAAATATATTTTTGGGAATTAGTTTTCATCTGCTGTGACTGAAACTGTAGGTGGAGACTGTCTCCACTTTAATAGTGTACTTTGCAAAATGAATAGATACTGGCCATAAAACTGCAGTGAAACCTAACATTCAAAATATTAGAGACCTGTCCCCAAAAATGAATAATCTGAAGTCTCCTTAAAGCAAGCTGTTGGACTTAAATAGATGTGGTAAACCGATAGCTCTCCTAAATCCATCAAGGAGTTTTGTAACTGAATACAGACTGTGTTTACCAGACTGTTTGTGTATTACTAAAGTCATAAGAATTTGTAAATTAATAATTTTCATTTATGAATACATGCATGTGTAACATGTCAAGTTAAATACTGTAGCTGGTGAATACTGCACAGTCTATAAATACATTCAACAGTAAAAGAAATGGCGAATGTCTTGCAGTGGAGGCATTATCACTGAATATATGTATATATAAACATAGCAAGGGAAGTCTTGCCCTAGAATTTGTCAAAACTGATATTGTATAATGATATTATAAATAACATTGTATTATGTGTTAAAATGATTTCTTGTAATTATTGTTGTAAATATTGCTGTAGTTAGAAAATGTTTTGTTATTTTTCAGAAAAGACAGACATGTACCTTTCATAAGTAAAGAGAGTCATTTAAACAGTGCTATTAACAAACAATTACCTGGTTGGTTTATTGTATAGAAAAATGAGATTTATGGCTCTGGTCATAGGCACTGGGGGGGGGGGGGTGGAGGGTGACAGGGGCACTTAGTGAACTAAAAAGGGTAATTTTTTTTATAACTATTTGCTACCACAACATAGGTTCACTTGGAGGATATTTTAAGCTTAGCCAATTCCCTTTTGGGGCTTGAATTGACATTTTATGACTGGTCTTAGCTATCCCCATGGCTGATAATTGTATATTAGCCCTAGTGAGAACAACTGTGATCATACCATAGATAATTTGAGGGGGCCATGTAACGGATGCAGCATTTAGGAACTGCTTCTATCCATTAGTGGCATGAGGGGGAAATCCTGGAGTACATTTTCTATTACCCATCCTTAGATCCAAGTTGCATTTGAATATGGATGGATGAGCTTTGCTTTATTTTTATGGATAGTCTGTTCTAGAACAGTGGTAGCCCCTGTGATATATATCCATCTCTCCACAACATTCACTTTAGATACCTGGACTGAGTATTTCTGATGCCATTTGACTTGCTGATGTTCAGTAGGTCTATCTGTATTATGTCGGAGGATACTTTATATGCCAGATATGTCACCTCTAAGCACTCTGTAGGATACTGAGTATAGTAATAAATCTTTGAGGTGGTCCATGCAAGACCTATTGTTTAGGACTTGCATCCTTTTAGTAAGGTATCTCTGAAGGTATTCCAATTGTTGCATGGGGCTGGGCAGATACATGCCAAAGTGGGCATTATACAAAATGACTGACATAATCAGAGCTTTGTAAAGGGGCACAACAACATCTCTAGATCTAGTCACAATCAATTGGTTTATAAGCTGTGCAATATAGAAAGGCTTTCTTCTGACTCGGGGCACATGTTGGTCAAAAGTTAGGTCACTGTACACATAAGTTCCCAAATGCCAAACAAGTGGCTCAGTTCTCAGAGGGCATTGTCATGATTTTGACACTAGTTATTATTTGAGACAAACCTTCCTGCATGATGATTAAGTCATTTGGGGGTTCAATAACTTCTCCTAGCTTGCAGTCATGTCAAACTTGGCTGTCCAAAGCTCTTTGATATTTCCTTTTACTTTTGAGATGTATATGCCAAACAGAAAAGAGTCTCAGCACTGAACCCTGGGGGACTCCATTGGTGTCTGGTCTCTTCCCCTGTTTTGACCTCCTGCATCCTGTGAGCCAACTTGTCAATCCAGCTAGTGATGCAAGTGTTTGCTCTTACATTATTCATCTTTTGTACTACACATGAGTAGGGGATTGTGTCAAAAGGCTTGGCCAGGTCAAGGTAATGTGGTGTGAACCGTTTTACCTTCATCCATTGCTTTGGTAACAAGAGTAAAGCTTAAAATTTGCCCATGATTTTGAGCCTTTCACACTTTCCTCTGGGCTGTTTTCAAACACATTTTAGGGCCATGCATACATGTATGCATTCCTTGATTCACCTTCCTGATGGTATTAAATTATATTCCTTGTATAATACAGCACACTTGTTAGACTTAAGTTAGAGCCCATTTTAAATGTATTGTTTAAACATTTTTCCAGTAGGCAATGAAACAAAAATGCATTAAGCAATAATGACAAAACTGCCTTATTCATAGCATTTCCATCATAAAGGTCTGCTTCCACACACAACTACATTTTAAATTTGTTTGAACATTTTCCAGTAGGCAATGAAGCAAAATGCATGCACCAGAAATGACAAAACTGCCCTATTCAGAACATTTCCATGATAACAGTCTACTTCTACACACGATATATAAATACAGAATCTCAGTAGACTGTAAGCCATAGGCATATTGCACAGCTTCTTGAACTTATAACTTATTTTCAATTGGGGGGGGGGGCAAAAGGCCAAAAACCAGGGACACATTTTAAACATTATGTGTATAATTTTGGAAAGTTGCTTGCATAAAATGTTGTTACCACCATGCATTTCACTGCCAAGTCTTGGACCCAGAATACTGTATACTACAGTCAGAGTAACATACCACTAAGCTAAACCAGCAGTTTCTTGAAAGACAGGAAGACAAACTTAAATGACTATCATATCATTTAGTGAATTCAGTTAACACTTCTCACCATAGCTCTCAACCTCTTAGCACAAAAATACAGAACAAAGCCAGTAATGGGGGAATACAGCCCCAAAATAGGTACACATTTCAAATACTGATTTTATAACCTTAGAAAATTGCTAGAATAAAAGGTTTTGTTTTACCACTCCTGCAAACCAGAAAGAACAGAACAAAAATGTGAGGCAAAAATACACAAGTGATTGTGGCTAGGGACTTTAGGCTCTTTTTACCTGTATCCAAGGTACAGGGTTTGACCCTGAGTACCTCTAGCCACCAGCTGTATCCTTCTGGGGGCATTTACACACACACACTACAGTCCAGCAGCAGTGTACTCACTCTGATAGTCAGACTTCTCCGGTAGCATTCTCTGTTTCCGCTCCACTCTAGCATTCATCTTCTGTCCGTTTCCCGTATCCACTCTGCAGTTAACTCCTGTCTCTACTCTACAATTAACTCCTGTTGTTTCTGTCCTACAGTAGCTTCTGAATATCTCACTCGCTGATCTGATCCATTACAGGCTTCTGAAATAAATCCTTTTTGTTTCTGTAGCAGCTTCTGAATATCCCGCTCGCAAAAAACAGCCGGAAATACATGCGCTGACATCATCGCTGCAGTTAGGAGGTGTGAAAAACTAAAGGGACAGAGGTATGGATGATCTGCAAAATTGGGGGGGGCTCTATTGTTCCAGCGCCCATGGCTCTGGTGGTAAGAAAGGTTAACCTCTCACTGTGGAGGCAGTATAGTGCCTGGAACAGTGGTGTGTGAAAATATACTGTGGAAGAGAAGAGACAGCCTGAAGGAGCTTGAGACATTCTGCTTAAGAATCCAGATTGGGGGAGGGGGCAGTTGTCTGACTTTATTGTGGTATTAAACCTAAACTAATTTGAAATGCTACAGAGTTTCTGTTTTATTTTTGTTTAATGTTTGAAAAAGAGTTTGCACTACCGTACTTTATTTTTCGTTATGTTTTACTAAAAAAAACAAAAAACATTATTTTATGCTGAACGTTATAAAATTAATATGCTGCATTATATTTATGCCACTACATCTATCGTTATAAATATATCTGTAGTTTATCTATATGTTATATCTCTAGCTATATGTCTATCTATCTATATATATTTATAACTATCTCTCTCTCTCAGTATATATATATATATATATATATATATATAGTTGCTTGCTGCTACTTTTTCAGAAAAAGCAAGTGTTCGAACTCGGATGAACCCAGTCTCCCATTTCTATGTAGCCCTTTCAACACCTGACCCTTTAAAACTGTATAGTCCTACCAGAACCTTAACTCTAACCCTAAAACTCCCATCTATTGACCAAACCGAGTCCTCACTCCCTTACTCTAAAACTTCATGCTGCCTCCTTAAACCTACAGCCCCAATTGGATGCCACACTTAACACTCTTAAACTTGAATAATATTGTTGATTAAAGTATGCCAGCTGCTTGTATGAACTCATAGCTGAGTTTAACTTTGGGCAGTAGTCTTTACAAGCTGCAAGAAGCTGAAATCCCTGAAATCCCTGGCTTTGAGTAGTAGACTCATATAAATATATATATCTATATATCTATCTATCTATCTGTATATATATATATATATATATATATATATATATATATATATATATGTGTATATATATATATGTGTGTGTGTGTGTGTGTGTGTGTGTGCGTATGTCACACACACACACACACACACACACACACACACACACACACACACACACACACACACACACACACAAACATCTATAAATGATTCATAATTGTTGAAAACCACATACTTTTAGTTGTCATAAAGGTGGAGTAGAATATTGGAGAAGTGATACAGAAACAGGTGCTAACATCAAATTTTCTGTTTTGTAGCACATTTTACATATGGAAATAATAAACAGTTCCATAAAATTAAGTAGATCAATAAAAATAATCAACTTAGCACTGTACACAACCGTATAAGTGAGTTGTCAGGATACAGTATTTTTTTTAATGATCTGTTGCATATGTTGATTAGATGCTGCTTTCAACTGTTTATTTTTGGCCCAGGTTGAGTCTTTTAAAGACAAAATACATACAGAAAATGCACAGACCTTATATGAATCATAGTATTAATAAACCCCGGGATTCATGAAGCTTGTGCCGGGTGCAGGCGTAGTGTCAGTGATCTAACATCAAATATGGCCGCCGAGCGATTTAGGTACGAGCTGTTTCCACGTGCACTACCTGTGTACACCACGGCTGTAGATCTCCCGGCACATGTATGCTAATTACCCCATGCACAGCAGTGTAGCATGCAAATGAAGGTATATAGCAATTCATGAAGTGGTGCAGGCTTAGTGTAAGCATGCAGAAATGTAAACCGAAAAAACGGTCTACATTTTTTTCAAACATAAAATCGGAGCCATGACAGCAGACCAAACTCATGTATTATACTGATTATATATGCCAATGGCTAAATATATAGCCATTGGCATAAAAAACATGCACAACACATAAAAAAGCACATTTAATGTCATGGCCACACTAATGCAAAGTAAAATCGCAGTGCATCGGTGCGCAAACGGGATCACAATGAAAATATATTCATATGTAATAAAACTGCAATGTAACACATTTCATGAATTCCCCATAATAGTCAGTGGCATGCATGCTACACCACACCATGGTGCAAGGGTTGCTAAGGGGCTGTGACAGTGTTCTGCATGGTAACTAGGAATTAGTAGTCAATGCCATGCAAATGAGACAAGTAATACTGAATCACGAAATCCCTGCCGGTGTAAGGATGTACCTCACAGCGTAGCAGTACAACAACGAGGTGTGGCCTGGAGATAAAGATGACATCAAGAGAGGTGTGCGCCACCTTAGCTATAAGCACATTGGAGCATTGCTAATCCGGTTTGTCTGTTGCTAAGCAAAGCCACAGGATAGGGGTGTGTTGAAGTAGCCATAGCTTTGCTTAGCTGAGAGCACACAAGGTAACTGAATGTGCATGTGAACGTGGATGAAAAATGCGCTCGAAACCCGGTAAATGGCTGTGCGTGGTGCGCACCACAGCTGAAACAGGAAGGATATGGGAAGAAAATAAGGAAATGCTGCAGCATGGTAATTGGAGTACAAATGAGTAATTAACACCTAGTAACTCACAGTGGGCCAATGACAACAGCTAACAAGGCTGATAGCAGCTACCTGCAGAACAGGAAAGGGGAGGTGCTGTACTGCAAAGAAAAGAGAACTATCACAGCAGAACAAAGGAAACTTGCAGTAGATCAGCTACATAAAACATTTCACTACACAATCCTGGGTTGAGAAAGTACAAAACAAGAAAGCCGGCAGCTGGATGCATGCTTGACAATGGGAGGGGAATCGGGTTGAAAAGTGAAGTAAAGGCCAATAGATGAATCATGGCAGCCAAGAGTAATTCAACACCAAAGGCCCCACAATAGCAGTACCTGCTGTAAAACCCATAATTAAGATACCCTGCAGCTGGAATTGCACATACACACCTAATTACACCAACAGCATCCATAGCACAATAGTATAAAGTGTGAAAGCACCTCACACACACTTGTGTATTCCCAGACACTCTGCACCATTGGTGTATACAGACGGGGAACTTTTAATATGTACATGTTAGGGGCTGCCATAGCTTTGATTCACCAGCATGTGTTGGAGGCTGACAGTGGTGTGGAGGATGATGCTGACAACCATCTCAGGCACCGGAGGAGGAGAAGTGTGTTCAGACTCAGGGTAACCTGCCAGGGGCTACATGATCTGGATATAGTAGAGTGTTACAGGATGGACAGGGATACCATACAGCAACTTGTTGAGCTGTGCCAGCCACGCCTCAGAGCCAGAAATAACAGAGGGGAACCCATCCCAGTGGACACGAAGGTATGTGTAAGCTTGAGAATACTAGCCACAGGTACCTTTCAAAGACCAACTAGGGATATCATGGGGATCTCACAGGCATCAGCATCCAGGGTACTCCACCAGTTCCTGGATGCCATGTTACCACATGCCAATGAGCACATATACTTCCCCCGAACGCAGGAGGAGTTGGCCAGCAATATGCGTCTCTTCCACTGTGTGGCAGACTACTCGGAGGTACTGGGTGCAATAGACTGCACTCACATATACATCAAGTCACCACCCGGTGAGCAGGGTAGGCGCTACATAAACTGCAAGGGATGCCCCTCCATTAACTGCCAGGTCATTTGCAATGCCCAGGTCATTATCATAGATGTGTGTGCTGGCAGCCCTGGAAGCTATCACGACTCCCACATCTGGCATGCCTCACAGCTGTATCAGGTATTTGCCAGGGGGGACATCCCATATGGCCACCTGGTGGGGGATGCTGGCTATGCACTGGAGCCATGGATGATGACTCCCATCAGAAATGCACACACACCCATGCAAGAACGCCATAATGAGGCACACGCAGAAACCAGAATCATCATAGAGTGTGTGTTTGGGATGCTGAAATCACAGTTCCATTGCTTGGACATATCTGGTGGAGCCTTGCAGTACTCTCCAGGCATGTGTGCCCACATCTTCTTAGTATGTGCTATGCTACACAATATGATCCTGTGGAAACAGCTGCAGCAAGGACAGAATGGTGAAGGTCCTCACAGCCCACCACCATTGCCAAGGGACCCACAGGCACAGAGAGACTCAGACCACGAACACCCTGTGCCAGCCCCAGTAGGCAGATGGAGGTGTGCCCAGTATGCCCATGCCTTGGCAAAGAGGGAACGTATAACACACACACTGACAGTGTAGGCACCTATGGACTGACACCCTTCTCCACCTGCACACACAGTAAACATGGATGGCACACACACACGACCACCTGTAAATTGTCATGTATAGGTGGTCTACTGTGTGCATCCTACAGAGGCAGCCCTCAACTATTGCACACACAACTGCCATTGGCACAAGGTAAGTCAATACCTGAACAGTAAATTAAGCTATCAGCATGTGTCGATACTGTATGTATAGGTTCATAGGTACATGGGTAGGTACATGCCTAACTGCTTGAGGCCATTCATAAGCCTAGCCAAAATGTGTCTGCTGTCTCCAGCCCATTGATTAACTAACTGTCCCTCTGTGGAGCAGAGCCAATTGCAGGATCCCTGGGGTATATCCACTGTTCCCCACCCACTCTGCAAGGATTCCCTGGAGTGTTAGTGAGGGGCTCCATATAATGTAATCAGGGATGTAGTTCCAAAGCATGGGGAGAATCTGTGACAGGAATCTGTCACTCCAGCATCTTCCAGTTATGGTTGTGGCAAGGTGTAGCTCATTACAGTGTGTGGCTCACTGTGACATGGATTCCCATAGGTGGAGCATATCCATCAAGCCTGACATGGACACGGCTTTGTTGGCCAGCAAATATCATCTCTGAGTAAATGAGATGCCACTGAGTAATGCAAGAGTTTATGCAGTCTGGCAGCAAAGGACACATGTCTGAGGGCATTATCCCTCTTGGCGAGGTACGTTCGTGGCCCTTCTAGCTGTTGGAAGTGTCTTTTGAGGTACATCCAAAATGGGTTATCATACTCGATGATGGGATTGATGAGTGATGAGTAAAGGGGCACAATAACCTTAGTCTGTTTAGATGTGAACCCTTAAGTAATCAGATGTCCTATATAGATGGATGTCCTAACTACTTTGGAGATATGATTGTCAAAGGAAAGATCACTATGTAATGTAGTCCTGACATACCCATTACGTTGTCTGAATTATAGTGTCTGCCACTCATGTGTTAATATGTGTGTGTGTAGTTTCCCAAAATGGAATGACCATGCAGTATGTGGCCTTTAGCTGGAGGCCATGACTCTGACACCCTGTGTTGGTTTATGTGAGGCCCCTTGAAGGACATCTGTGACAGCTGGACTGTCAGTTATGGCTCCCAGTCTGCAGTAATTGCCAAACACGGTCTGCTGTAGTCCACCTGTGTTAGCTCATACCTCTGAGAAGTATATGGCAAACAGTAGGGGGTCCCAGGACTGAGTCCTGTGGGACACCAGTTGTGAATGGTCAAGAGTTGGACCTGGAGGCTGCTAGGCTTACCATGTGGGTTCTGTGTGTAAGCCTGTTGGCAAACCAACCTGTGATGTATAGGTGTATGTACTGGCTGGTGAGTGTAGAAATAATACCTGAGTGGGGAATGGTGTCAAAACCCTTGGCAAGGTCCAGGTAGTATGTGTGAACTACCACACCTCACGCCTAAAGTCTAGGTGACTGTAAGATGTCAATCAGGTTCACTAGGCATGATCTGCACTCAATCAAGCTGACCTGGGTTGGGTAAAGTGTCTGGAGGTTACCATTTTCTATGTTAATGAGTGCCATGAAGATGCTCCATAACCATGCAGATCAGGCTACTCAGGCTTATGGGGTGTTAGTTACCATGGTCAGTTGTGTCATTGTGTCACCACCTTGGTGGAGTGGAATAGCTGTTGCCATGCTCCATTGAATGGTCATGTAGCCTGTGTAGAGGCTGATGTTGAATTGCTATATTAAGTGGGGGTCACTTTGTCTTGTAGTGTCTGCAGGATGCAGTCTGGAAAACCATCTGCTTCCACTGATGCTCTGTCATGCCATTTGAAAGGGCCATTACCACCTGTATGTCTCAGATGTCTGGGATACTGTATGTTTTGGGTATTGTTGTGTGCACTGTAGGGGGTAAAGCTTGTATCATCAAGTGTGTTGGTGATATCAGTAGGGTCAGTATATTCAGTGCAATATTGCACCAGCACAGTGCAAATCTGTGTGTTACTGCCTAGATCCTTGACATAGCCAAAGAAGCCTTTGTGATCATATTCTGAATCCATGCCTATTTACCTGTGGATGTCAGCCTTGGATGATTACATGAGTAACATAAGTATCTTGCTAATACTGGTCACGGATGTCTGCATGTCTTGGGATTTGCTGTTGTTCTGGACTACTGTCCTACTTCTGTTGAATAGCCTGTATAATGCAGGGGTTCAGCAGACTGATGTCCTTGTGTAGGAGTAGCGAGTCCTGGTTTAACATTGATGGCACGACCCATACATCTTTGTAGGTGCTTACAGAGTGCATTTGTAATTCTGTCTGTATCTTGAGCAGTGTCTTCCCTGAGCATGGAGGCTGCGAACCCTCCCACCTCTGTCATTAGTACTGTGAATTTAGCTGTAGGAAAGGTATTCACTGTGTGTTCCTTGGGTGGGAGAGATGGTTGGGTGTGGAAATCATCAGTGAATAGTTCATGGTCAGATCTAAACAGTGACCGGTTTACCTCTGCTGTAGTGCACCTGTTGCACATGTCAGTGATTACCACTTCTAGTATGTTTTCACTTCTCGTTAGTCCATCTACCAACTGGTACAGGCCATATGAAGTGATAAATCCCAGGAAGTGCTGGGCTTGGAAGTAAATACTCGAGTAGGTTATCCAGTTAAGTGTAGGGTAGCCGACATTGACCAATAACAGGGTGTCTGGTAGGACTGTCATGTTTACCACTGTCTCCAGATAGTTGTAGTGGTGCTCCTGGGTCATGGAGGGTTATCTGTAGCAGCTCACAGTTTGCATTGCAGTCGTGGCTGATGTTAGCTGCACATGGATGATTACAGAGGTATCATGCTGCCCCACTAACTAGGAGGTGTAGGTATCCCCGATGAATATGGATACATCCCCTCCATGTCTGTCCCAGTCCATGTTCAGTGGCTGAAATGTATGTTATGGGTTGTAGTCTGGTAGTGCCGGTGTGCTCACAGGAGCCTTATACAGGTCCCAGTCACAGAACAAATGTAGATGCTGTCCATACTGAGGGGTGCTGTGAGTGCATACATGTTGTGAGTACTAACCCTGGTGTTGTGTAGCCTATCCCTCAATGATTCCGCTATTGTGCAGTTCATGGAGGTGAGATTCACCTTTGAGACCTGCATAGAAATGGCACCATGGGGGCACCATTAGCCTTGCCCAGCATTCCAAAGCCTTAGGCTGACACATGCAAGTTGGTATGGCATTGTTGCAGGCATGTTTCCCATCTGTGCTTGTGTCCCATATTTCCTGTAGGTAACCTACTGGTAAGCAATACAAAGCCTGAAACCAATACAAGTCCACTAGCTGCCAAGATAGGCTTTTGGAGTGATTATGTATCAGTAGTCTGTATGCTATTGCTGTACTTAACTGTTGTCTGACTACATGGCAATTTTACACTGTATATTGTGATCAGAAAACTCTGTATAATCACATATGATGTTGGAGAGGGCCTGCACTGTAGAGGTTCACAGAGATAGTAGGCTATCTGTCCAAGGGCATTTAGAAGCATTGCTACAGTGTGGTGGCTTTATCTGCACTATTGATGAAGAAACCGAGTCTCTGTCAAGCATAGCCAATGAAGTGATCCCAGGCAGAGTTGCTGGAAGCTGTTGAAGACTGGCATGCTGTAGGGTGATAGGGGCACATAGTGATCTCAAAAAGGGCATGTTAACATGACAACCCAACAGCATTCAATATCCTCAACAGGTCTTGTAGCTATAAAACTGAAGTGGCTCCCCCACACCCTGGCTGTATGTTTCTGGGACACATGATCCCAGGGGTGTATATACTGTTGCCCAGTCACACATCAAGGTTTCCCCTGAAGTGTGTCAGTGAGGGGCTATGCCAAATGTAGTTGGGATGTTAATGTATGTGATGTATGTAATGGATGTGAAATGGCTGAGAGGCTGGGGTGCAAAGCCATACCCATACACGTGAAATCAAGGCCAAGCAATCACAGTTAGCAACTCCAGTATTACCCAGAGCACACTCTCAACCCATGTGTCATACACACACACACATGTCTAGGTAACAGCCAGTATGTAGGTAGTACATTGCATATTGGCCACTGATAGTAACTATGGAGTGACAGCAGTGGGCTACAGAGGGCATGTCACCCTGTCCATCTGTCCAATATGCACGTACATGCAGAGAGTGCACCTCCCCCATGTTCCCCAATGGACACCTGCACCACTTATGGTGCCATCACGTGGCCCACAATGGACATACCATGCCTGACAACATGCCCTGTATGGACAAATGCCACTGACACCAGGGAATGCTGTTAGCATGCTCTCAATGTAGGTGCAGGGTAAACCTACTGGCATTACCAGTTCCCGCCACATAATCTGTGTTCACAACATGGGCCGTACACCCCAGGTACAATTCCACATGTCACTGTACATGCATGTGGGAGGTGTGTACATCCCAGATACCATCCATTTCATGAACTAAGGAACACATACATGGCAAGCGATGCCCAACATTGGCCACACACAATAGTCACCCAGGTGACCAGATGGGGGAAACAATACTGACCTGTGTGGGCAAATACAGACACTACATCCCTGAGCCACAATGCAGACCATCATCATGTGGCCTGATGCCAAGTTACACCCATTGCCTAGCCTTGGACAGCCGTCTGGCACAGTCAAACACCACACACCCGTGCAGACATGCACCCATGCATGTCAGTATTGGCACCCTGTGTGTTTGTGTGTGTGTTGCATGCTTCATATGTTCACATCCACACTCCCTACAACCCCCAAGGGCATACTGCAGCATGCTGTCTGATGTCAGACACCTACCCATACCCTTTGCCCATACAGCCCCCGTATGACCTGTGTGGTGCATGTGATACCTGCGCAGTGATGTGATGTGGCAATCACACTACCAATGAGTTGTACACCCCTCCCTGCCAAGTGTGTCAATGTGTGTGTGTCCCTGTGAGAGTGTAGCTGTGCTGATGCTGGCACCTGTTCATGCGGACAGGCATGTGTATGTCACCTATTGTACAGCTACTGTATCCCTGTTGCAGATGTCACTCACCATCGCATATATGTTCTGAGTGCTCCACAACAGGTAATCCATGTGGCGCATCCAATAACTGCATCGAACTGTGATAGCACTACATAGTCAGGAGTTTGACACCCTGTGCTGGCAGGTGTGTGACACAAACATGCTTCAGTTTTACCCTCCCACCCCTCCCTGACATGTCTTTGCCTCGGACTGCCTCTCCCACCCCATCTCTGGTGGATGTGGAGAGCTACACCTGCTTTGATTAGGCAGCAGCATGTGTATTTTAAGTGATGCTCATGATCAGATGATGGCCTCTGCACAAATTTCAGCCCTCCCCTAGCTGATTGCATGTGAAACAGCTGTGGTAATATTCCCATAGCCAATTGTATGGAAACACACTCCAATATCTAGGAACATCATGGTGGTGTTGGCCCTTTTCATCCACTGTTAGCAGGGACTAGATCTGTTGTGTGGCAAACAGCATCTCAGATGGATTGGAGTTTACCTCTAACAACATACACTGTGGAAACAGTGCAGCAAACAGGAAGGGGATGTGCCTGACCTGACTACAGACTGTATGTGCTGCTATACTGCATTTGGAGTAATGTTGGTTTAACAGTGTTTGTGTGGATATGGCTGTTGTACATGTCTCAATACCTGCCATGTCAGTTCCATGTTTATGAGGAATCCCCATCTGCAGGGTCATCTGCAGCCTGGGCAGTGTTGTGCCTTTGGTTTCATATATTACCCACAGAGCATCTATCTGTGGAATGCAGATGGTAGTGTGAGGATTGCAGTCTGTAGATGGTGAAAGCCATGATAGCCACTGATGTCATATCCCTCATAGGATATATGTTGCAACAAACCCTGTAACATCAGTAAATGTATGTGGTTATCACAGCAACATGTCAATATTGGCCTTATGTATGTGCTTCCAGCCACACCTCTTTCAACCTTTGTACATATGTCGTGCATGAAGTGGTGCACATGTGCTGTACGCCATAATTAGTGTTATCATATCTGAGAACAAGCCAGTGATATATCTGACTGCTACAAATGTTATGTACAGTAGGGGTTACATTTCATGACATTACCTGGACATTCTGTGGATGTTTGTACAGTACTGAGGTCTGTGTACCTATGGTGAATGTCGACAGTGTGTGTATTGTTAATATGTACCTCAGCCTGTGTACAGACTGTGGTAGATGTCATTGTTCTAGTTCCCCTCCTATGAGATGTTATATGCTGCTCCACTGTATGGTACTGTATTGGCGTACATGTTTGTAGGGCCATACACACACGTGTCCCATACCACAGACAGCCATCAGACCAAACTGTGTAGCAGGCCACTATATGTAGGGTCAGTCTCTGAGTGGCACATATGAGGATGGTGAAGAACAGATAGTCCATATACTGTAATATCATGCTAGCTAACCATATGTGGCTGTGGCTATGTTCACATTGGTTGTGGGTATGCACTTTCACACAGGTGTATCTTACCCTGTGCTGTGACATGCCAGTTGAGCCTGCTTTATATGCAGGTACATGTGCATTCCCCCATAAGAGGTGTAGGCCAGTGTTGAGCCAGTCTTCCTGCAGACTGCACAGTGCATTGTTACATGCCTAGCAGCTTAGTGTACTTACCCAGTGGGATGTCATGTGCAGATACTTGCCAGATGTACCACTACTGGGCCACCCTTAACAGTCATGTATGTCAGACAGGGCAGTGGGATGCAGTGCCAATGTATGTCAATATCTATTGGGTAGTATGTGGCCATGGCACCCCTGTACCAGTGGTCATAATGTGTCAGGCCAGACAGGGATGTGTGAATGCTTAACCTATGGTGGACATTATATACCAGTTGTTATGTGTCATACCCATTTACATGGCCATCTACATCCATATTGTCAGGCATGGTACACGTGTAACACTAAGGGCTTATGTGTATACCTCTGGACTGTACAGAATGTGTCAGACTTTCCACATATATTGGCCAATATCTCTGCTGCAGTCCACAGCGGCATGACGTACTAGCAGCATTACTGTACACTGATGTTCTTAGGATGTCTGTCAGTAGCCAATGGCACACATGTTATAAGCAGATGTGACCTCCCACACACAGCATGTCTGTGAAGACAATCCTGATGACAGTAGCAACAGTCTACTAGTATACCTGCTATACATACCTGACATCCCCTTCAACTACGACATTGGGATCATACGGGCTGGGGTTGGGCTACACTTCATGTCCAGGACATATGGTGGAAATATATGTACATATACTTATCCAGATAGCCAGATATACATGATTACACATGTGTACTACTCCCAATTAACACTGTCATGGCAACCACCTACTATAAATCCCCACATCATGTGTGTGTGGTCCCTTTACATTTCCTGTGTGATGGACATCCATTCTGTGTGTGGGCAGCAGTGCTACCGACAGCTGGTAGCAATACCCCTTACAGGAGAACCGGGACATTCAGGGCAGCCACGTATTTGTAGGTGGATCAGGAACTAAAGACAGACTGCGAGTAGAGTTGTGTTATACTTTGTATAGTACTGGTGTTACAGGGTGTGAGTGTACATACTAGTTTACCTTGGAATGCAGTCTGTCTGCATAGCACACAACTGTGGGCCTATCCTTATGCTGGCCAGAGCTATGCCTATCATGTCTTGTCTGTCCACCACACAGGTCCTGTGTCAGATATTACACTGGCAGTGTGTGTGTTGAGTGTTATCGGTACATGGCTACATCCATGTCTGTTCCTAACCTCAATTCCCTGACTAAGGGTATGTTACAGACTATCCTGTAACACCAGCACCTTGCTTAGTGTATGGCAACAGTTGTCCACATATGTGCCTGTATTCCAGCCTCTGTCCATCACCTACATACCAAGCTTTGCACATATGTCATGCTGTCGGTGGTTGTTCTGTAGTGGGCTGTGAGTATATCACATTGCCATTGCTGCCATCAGTCCACTGCTGCTGTATCCCTCACACATACAGTGGGGCAGGGGCCATATATGTGTGAGCATCACCTACATAATATATGTGTACCCTTATGCACTCCAGAGGCCGGTGTATGTAACAGTGGTATATGGCCCTGTATTATTGAGTCTGGGGGGGAGCACCATAAATGACCTAGGCTGCTACAAAATGTGGGGGGGTATCAGGGCTGAGCTGCCTTAAGGTATCTGGATGTACAGTACCATATACTTCACATATATATACATTACTGACATGGATATGGTTAATGCAGGACTACTGCCCCCTGCCATACAAACAGTTCAGTTTGTCAGCGTGCTCGTGGTGGTGTCAGTTATACCATGTTATGTAACAGTTATAATCAATGTGGTCAAATGATGTCTTTATTACCTACTGAGTTTGTACAGTGTGTAGATAGAGGCTGCTGAACTATACACCTGCATTACATACCGTTGATTGTTTGGTATCCTGTGGCCCAATTTGTCTTCACTATTGTACAATGTGAGTGGCTTGGCCTGAACAGCAACAGCTGTGAACCTTTCCAGACCACTGTATTACTGTAACTGGTTCACAGTTGCATTACTCTGTTTATATAGTTGTCAGTGTCTGAGCAGCTATATGGCATGGCATATAGAACTGTAATAGTACACGATTAAAGGTTTCCATGTCTGCAAACCTGTGGGTGGTGTTTTTCCTATGATCTCTCTGTGGGAATATGTTGCAGGCAACAATTGACATTTGTATGGGTGGCCCATACAGTGTCCAGTCATTCAGGGGTTATCTGTAGCCATAGTGGCTGTTCCATATTGTGTGCACCTTCTACTTATGTATCTTACTGTACATATAACTGCGTGTGTATGTGTAGTTAAATTTATATATATATATATATATATATATATATATATATATATATATATATATGTATATCTGTATCTGCATAACTGTGTCTGTGTATCTGTATCCTGGGGGTGTTGCTGGCTTACATTTCCCATGGGAGCCAGACTTTACTGCATGATATGTTACCAGTACCAGCCTGACATCATATAGGTGGGATGTAGTGCTGGTAACATCGTGTGCCCATGTTGTCTCAGGTCCTGGTTATGGGATCTGCAACACTTAGTAGTGTATTGCAGTGCAGACATGTTTGGCTGGGGGGGATGCCTATTCGTACAAGAAGTATAGTGTGTGGGGCCTCTCAACCTCATTAACGGTGCATGAGGACATATGTGTAATTTGTTAATCTGCCATTGCTATCTACAGATGTATGGCCATATATACCTGCATACTTATAGAATACATATATATATATATA